>NW_013872721.1:0-443 GCF_000517525.1 Limulus polyphemus
TTTGCTGATGGAAACTAACAATAACAGGTGAGATATCTTGGACATGTACTATAAAGAAGTCTGCTGATGGAAACTAACAATAATAGGTGAGATATCTTGGACATTTACTATAAGGAAGTTTGCTGATGGAAACTAACAATAATAGGTGAGATATCTTGGACATGTACTATAAAGAAGTTTGCTGATGGAAACTAACAATAATAGGTGAGATATCTTGGACATGTACTATAAGGAAGTTTGCTGATGGAAACTAACAATAATAGATGAGATATCTTGGACATGTACTATAAGGAAGTTTGCTGATGGAAACTAACAATAACAGGTGAGATATCTTGGAAACTAACAATAATAGGTGAGATATCTTGGACATGTACTATGAGGAAGTTTGCTGATGGAAACTAACAATAATAGGTGAGATATCTTGGACATGTACTATAAAGAAG
>NW_013872722.1:0-597 GCF_000517525.1 Limulus polyphemus
GTATCAACACCAGGAATGGAGAGTAAATATCAACAATCTTTCTTTTTTGCCTAAAAGTGAAATGACTTCGTTTTCTTCCAAAAGATAAAATTTCATTGGTAATAATACCAGTATTGGTTTTATATCCAAAAGTGTTATAAAATATGTTATATAGTATAACATATTGAGAAATAAGCATTAAGAATATGTTGCCGAAACGCTGTGACTACCAGTAATAGTATTCTTTAATGTTTTAAGGTCCGTTCTGCAAGAGAAATTAATGGTTCCTGTGGACCTAGTGGTATTTTAGAGATATGAAACATCTGTATGAAGTTAGTTAGTATTAATTGGTAAGTGAAACATCTGTATGAAGTTAGTTGGTATTAATTGGTAAGTGAAACATCTGTATGAAGTTAGTTGGTATTAATTGGTAAGTGAAACATCTGTATGAAGTTAGTTGGTATTAATTGGTAAGTGAAACATCTGTATGAAGTTAGTTGGTATTAATTGGTAAGTGAAACATCTGTATGAAGTTAGTTGGTATTAATTGGTAAGTGAAACATCTGTATGAAGTTAGTTGGTATTAATTGGTAAGTGAAACATCTGTATGAAGTTTAG
>NW_013872723.1:0-309 GCF_000517525.1 Limulus polyphemus
TACTTTATTATCTCTATACTTAGTACGTTATTTTCTCTATACTTAGTACTTTATTCTATCTATATTTAGTACTTTATTATCTATATATTTAGTACTTCATTCTTTCTATATTTAGTACTTTATTATCTCTATATTTAGTACTTTATTATCTATATATTTAGTACTTCATTCTTTCTATATTTAGTACTTTATTCTTTCTATATTTAGTACTTTATTATCTATATATTTAGTACTTCATTCTTTCTATATTTAGTACTTTATTATATCTATATTTAGTACTTTATTCTCTCTATATTTAGTACTTTATTA
>NW_013872724.1:0-313 GCF_000517525.1 Limulus polyphemus
TTACTTCAAGTTACTCAGAATAAAAGATTAGAGAATATATCTTCAACCTTCTGATCGATAACAGGATCTGTTTGTTACTTTAAGTTGCTCAGAATAAAAGATTAGAGAATATATCTTCAACCTTCTGATCGATAACAGGATCTGTTTGTTACTTTAAGTTGTTCAGAATACAAGATTAGAGAATATATCTTCAACCTTCTGATCGATAACAGGATCTGTTTGTTACTTTAAGTTGCTCAGAATAAAAGATTGGAGAATATATCTTCAACCTTCTGATCGATAACAGGATCTGTTTGTTACTTTAAGTTGCTCA
>NW_013872725.1:0-310 GCF_000517525.1 Limulus polyphemus
CATTAAGTCCGATTGGATTAAATAGGACCCAATAGCTAGTATCGTTCTATGACTCACTGTTGACTTTAGTCTGCAGTCAATGTGTTAATTAACTCATATATTTACAGCATATCTACATGGGTTTCCTTAAGTCCGAGTGGATTAAAAAGGACCCAATAACTAATATCGTTCTATGGCCCACTGTTGACTTTAGTCGGCAGCCAATGTGTTAATTAAAAGATATATTTACAACATATCTACATGGGTTTCCATAAGTCCGAATGGATTAAATAGGACCCAATAGCTAATATCGTTCTATGACCCATGGTTG
>NW_013872726.1:0-311 GCF_000517525.1 Limulus polyphemus
TGGGTATAAAGTACAGACAGGAAGTATACTTGGCTGACATTGAAGATGAATGCATCTTAGGATTGGACTATCTACTACCGAGAAAGTTTGTAATTGATTTTGATAAAATGATGTTTGGGAACAACAAAGGCCGTGTTCCGGTAACTGTTAAAAGAGAGGTTGAGCTAATTAGGTGTCATTGGGCTGAAGTCAAGCCGACTGAAAAAGTTGATGATGATGAAATGGAACTAAATACAGATATCAAAGCAGAACAGGAGAAAGACCAGGATTTGAGGCCAATGATTAATTTTCTAAAAGCGAGTGTTTTGCGC
>NW_013872727.1:0-311 GCF_000517525.1 Limulus polyphemus
AAGCTAGAACAATTTAGGGCAGTTATATAGAAAGATATTGATAAGCTGGAACAATTTAGGGTAGTTATATGGAGATATTGATAAGCTAGAACAAGCTAGGGCAGTTATATAGAAAGATATTGATAAGCTAGAACAATCTAGGGCAGTTATATAGAAAGCTATTGATAAGCTAGAACAATTTAGGGTAGTTATATAGAAAACTATTGATAAGCTAGAACAATCTAGGGCAATTATATAGAAAGCTATTGATAAGCTAGAACAATCTAGGGTAGTTATATACAAAGCTATTGATAAGCTAGAACAAGTTAGGG
>NW_013872728.1:0-311 GCF_000517525.1 Limulus polyphemus
GTGTAGTTGATGATGGCTACCTAGTGTAGTATAGTTGATGGATACCTAGTGTAGTGTAGTTTATGGATACCTAGTGTAGTGTTGTTGATGGATACCTAGTGTAGTGTAGTGTAATTGATGGATAGCTAGTGTAGTGTAGTTGATGATGGATACCTAGTGTACTGTAGTTGATGATGGATACATAGTGTAGTGTAGTTGATGATGGATACCTAATGTAGTGTAATTGATGGATACCTAGTGTAGTGTAGTTGATGATGGATACCTAGTGTAGTGTAGTGTAGTTGATGATGGATACCTAGTGTAGTGTAGTG
>NW_013872729.1:0-309 GCF_000517525.1 Limulus polyphemus
AAAAGATTTTAAAAACAAAGGTTTGCAGAATTTGATTACAACATGGGTATAATGTAAGGAAGAAGAATGGATTTCATTTTGACTGTGTGTGGAGTGAGGCAATGTGACTGATTGAGTGAGAAGAAACTGAGAGAAAGGCCCCTTTTATGCTCAGTTGAGGGACTTCGCAAATGTTCTAACAAATTGAGCACGTGAGGGTTTCATGATTTCCGAGCGAAGTAGGTGAGCATGGGAATGAAGCAAAAGTGGTGCAATTCACTACAATTATATCAAGAACAAATAGCATATATGAACAATAAATTAGTAATT
>NW_013872730.1:0-346 GCF_000517525.1 Limulus polyphemus
TTGTAATTATAACAGTATTTTATATAACAAGTGAATAAACGGGGTCTTTTTGACCTTATGATGTATTGTACAATAACATGCTGTTGTAATTATAACTGTATTTTATATAACAAGTGAATACACGGGGTCTTTATGACTTTATGATGTTTTGAAGTTTGGCATGGTTTTGTAATTACAACTGTATTTTATATAACAAGTAAATACACGGGGTCTTTATGGCCTTATGATGTATTGTACAATAACATGCCGTTGTAATTAGAACAGTATTTTATATGACAAGTGAATACACGGAGTCTTTATGACCTTATGATGTAATGTACTATGACATGCTGTTGTAATTATAACT
>NW_013872731.1:0-311 GCF_000517525.1 Limulus polyphemus
CAAACCTAATATAAAATAAGAAGAACTTGTAGTTGAAAAATACTTTATTACTGTTTTCCAGACATATGGTCAGACGTTTATATCAGACGATACGTTTCTGTCCACTATTGGTTCTGTAGCTGGAGCTGTTCATGCCCTTAGCCGAGTGATTGTGGGCTTAATTCATGACAAATTATCTTACAAGGTAAGAATGTGTAAAGCGAAGTGACTTGTGTTGTTACTAATAATTATTAAAGTAATATTTGTTGTATAAAATGTATACAATCTTTATGGCTCAGCGGTTAACTAGAAGGCTAATAACGATAAAATTT
>NW_013872732.1:0-1131 GCF_000517525.1 Limulus polyphemus
AATAAGAAGACACAATATTTAACGATAATGTGGACAGGACACATTATTGTTAAATCTTGTGTTTTCTTACTGACAGTTTGTCTTCTTATTGGATAGTACACAGTATTGCTAAATCGTGTGTCTTCTTTTTGAGAGTACACAGTATTGTTAAATCTTCACACTATCGTTAAATCTTGTGTCTTTTTATAGATAGACTCGATTTAACAATACTGTGTACTATCAGTAAGAAGACACAAGATTTAACAATACTGTGTACTGTCAATAAGAAGAAACAAGATTTAACGATACTGTCTACTATTAATAAGAAGACACAAGATTTAACGATAATGTGGACTGTCAGTAAGAAAACACAAGATTTAACAATAATGTGTCCTGTCAATAAGAAGACACAAGATTTAACGATACTGTGTACTGTCAATAAGAAGACTCAAGATTTAACGATACCGTGTACTGTCAATAAGAAGACACAAGATTTAACGATACTGTGTACTGTCAATAAGAAAACACAAGATTTAACTATACTGTGTACTGTCAATAAGAAGACACAACACAGTATTGTTAAATCTACTGTCAATAAGAAGAAACAAGATTTAACGATACTGTCTACAATTAATAAGAAGACACAAGATTTAACGATACTGTGTACTGTCAATAAGAAGACACAAGTGTTTTCTTACTGACAGTACACATTATCGATGAATAACAGGACACGTTATTGTTAAATCTTCTTGTGTCTTCTTATTGATTTAACGATACTGTGTACTGTCAATAAGAAGACACAAGATTTAACAATATTGTGTACTGTCACAGTACACATTATTGTTAAATCTTGTGTCTTCTTATTGACAGTACACAGTATACTGTCAATAAGAAGACACAAGATTTAACGATACTGTGTACTGTCAATAAGAAGACACAAGATTTAACGATACTGTGTACTGTCAATAAGAAGACACAAGATTTAACGATACTGTGTACTGTCAATAAGAAGACACAAGATTTAACGATACTGTGTACTGTCAATAAGAAGACACAAGACTTAACGATAATGTGTACTGTCTTCTTATTGACAGGACACATTATTTTTAAATCTTGTGTTTTCTTAATGACAGTCCAAGATTTAACAATACT
>NW_013872733.1:0-1181 GCF_000517525.1 Limulus polyphemus
ACTGTGTCCTGTCAATAAGAAGATAAAGGATTTATCAATACTGTGTCCTTTAAATAAGAAGATACAGGATTCATAAATACTGTGTACTGTCAATAAGAAGACACAAAATTTAACAATATTGTATCCTGTCAATAAGAACATAAAGGATTTATCAATACTGTGTACTGTCAATAAGAAGACACAAGATTTAACGATATCGATTGACATTACTTTGTGTCTCTTCCTGTATCTTCTTATTGACAGGACACAGTATTGTTAAATCTTTTGTCTTCTAATTGACAGTACACAGTATCGTTAAATCTTGTGTCTTCTTATTGACAGTACACAGTATTGATAAATCCTTTATCTTCTTATTAACAGGACACAGTATTGTTAAATCTTATGTCTTCTAATTGACAGTACACAGTGTTGATAAATCCTGTATTGACAGGACTCAGTATTTTTAAATATTTATCAATAATGTGTACTGTCAATAAGAAGACATAAGATTTAACAATACTGTGTCTTGTCAATAAGAAGATACAGGATTTATCAATAATGTGTACTGTCAATAAGAAGGCACAAAATTTAAAAATACTATGTAATGTCAATAAGAAGATGGCTTGTTATTGATAGTACACAGTATCATTAAATGTTATGACTTGTTATGATAGTACACAGTATCGTTAAATCTTGTGTCTTCTTATTGACAGTACACATTATTGATAAATCCTTTTTCTTCTTATTGACAGGACACAGTATTGTTAAATCTTGTGGGTTCTTTTTATTGACAGTACACAGTATCGATCAAATCATGTCTTCTTTTTGATAGTACGTAGTATTGTTAAATCTTGTGTCTTCTTATTGAGATTAAACGGTATTGATAAATCTTGTGTCTTCTTATTGACAGTACACAGTATTTGTAAATCTTGTCTTCTTATTGATAGTACACAGTATCGTTAAATCTTGTGTCTTCTTTTTGGCAGTACACTGAATTGATAAATCCTGTATCTTCTTATTGAAAGGACTCAGTATTGTTAAATCTTGTGTCTTTTTACTGACAGTACACAGTATTGTAAAATCTTGAAGATTTAAGGATACTGTGTACTATCAATAAGAAGGCAAGATTTACCAATACTGTGTACTGTCAATAAGCAGACACAAGATTTATCAATACTGTGTCCTGTCAATAAGAAGATACA
>NW_013872734.1:0-790 GCF_000517525.1 Limulus polyphemus
TAGATATAAAATATTCAATGTATGTTTAGTAAGAAAATCAACAATACTATAGATATAAAATATTCAACATTCCTTTAGTAAGAAAATCAACAATACAATAAAGATATAATATGTTGAATATTTTAAATCTATAGTATTGTTGATTTTCCTACTAAAGATACATTGAATATTCCTTTAGTAGGAAAATCAACAATACTATAGATATAAAATATTCAATGTATCTTTAGTAGGAAAATCAACAATACTATAGATATAAAATATTCAACATTCCTTTAGTAAGAAAATCAACAATATTATAGATATTAAATATTCAACATTCCTTTAGTAAGAAAATCAACAATATTATACTGTTGAATATTTTATATCTATAGTATTGTTGATTTTCTTACTAAAGGAATATTGAATATTTTATATCTATAGTATTGTTGATTTTCCTACTAAAGATACATTGAATATTTCATATCTATAATATTGTTGATTTTCTTAATGAGGTAATGTTGAATATTTTATAACTATTGTATTGTTGATTTTCCTACTAAAGGAATGTGGAATATTTTATATCTATAGTGTTGTTGATTTTCCTACTAAAGGAATGTTGAATATTTTATATCTATGGTATTGTTGATTTTCCTACTAAAGGAATGTGTAATATTTTATATAGGAATGTTGAATATTTTATATCTATAGTATTGTCGATTTTCCTACTAAAGGAATTAGTAGGAAAATCAACAATACTATAGATATAAAATATTCAACATTCCTTTAGTAAGAAAATCAACAATATTATACA
>NW_013872735.1:0-725 GCF_000517525.1 Limulus polyphemus
TTAGTGTGACATGCATACCAGAATGTTTGATATATAACACCTTAGGTTAGTGTGACATGCATACCAGAATGTTTGGTATATAACACCTTAGGTTAGTGTGGCATGCATACCAGAATGTTTGGTATATAACACCTTAGGTTATTGTGACAGGCATATCAGAATGTTTGGTATATAACACCTTAGGTTAGTGTGGCATGCATACCAGAATGTTTGGTATATAACACCTTAGGTTATTGTGACATGCATATCAGAATGTTTGGTATATAACACCTTAGGTTATTGTGACATGCATATCAGAATGTTTGGTATATAACACCTTAGGTTATTGTGACATGCATATCAGAATGTTTGGTATATAACACCTTAGGTTAGTGTGACATGCATATCAGAATGTTTGGTATATAACACCTTAGGTTATTGTGACATGCATATCAGAATGTTTGGTATATAACACCTTAGGTTATTGTGACATGCATATCAGAATGTTTGGTATATAACACCTTAGGTTAGTGTGACATGCATACCAGAATGTTTGGTATATAACACCTTGGGTTAGTGTGGCATGCATATCAGAATGTTTGGTATATAACACCTTAGGTTATTGTGACATGCATATCAGAATGTTTGGTATATAACACCTTAGGTTATTGTGACATGCATATCAGAATGTTTGGTATATAACACCTTAGGTTAGTGTGACATGCATACCAGAATGTTTGTATATA
>NW_013872736.1:0-311 GCF_000517525.1 Limulus polyphemus
CATGCGCCAAAACCCCTTATCTATTTTGTTTGATGTCATTTCCCGAACATTATTTATTTTCTAGTATTCTGATGGTCTGTTTAATATATCCTGATGCATTTGTTGTCCTCCCTGTTGCTTTTGACTGGCTAAGAAATGTTTGGCCCCGTACCATTTTGAATTTTGTTCATATTTGGTAAAATTCCCCAATTGTTGGCTAATTTTGGCATATTTCTTGGCTATTTTGTTCTTTTTCAAAAGTATTTGGCAGAAAACCTCCAAACCCACAGAAAGCAGAATTACGGGGCTTAGAGACTATAGGGCAAAATGTT
>NW_013872737.1:0-311 GCF_000517525.1 Limulus polyphemus
TTTATTTTCAGTAATTAATCTCTGTATGGGTTCTGTACATTTGACCGATCTTGCAACCATAAAAAATTTGGAAATAAATATGAATTATGCCTTTTTCATAGAATGAACACATATTATAACACAAAAACATGTATGTTTAGACTAACTAGCTGAATCTCATAACATTATACATTTATATATATTTATTATATTGACCTTTCAGCCATGCCTGGCTAACAATACAGAAGTTACAATGACGTGGCTCATGTGCACTTATGTTACCGTATCAAATAACATAAAACCGACATTTGGTCTGTACAAAGCAACTTGTC
>NW_013872738.1:0-311 GCF_000517525.1 Limulus polyphemus
TATATTTTTATTATATTGACCTTTCACCCGTGCCTGGCTAACAATACAGAAGTTACAATGATGCGGCGCACGTGCACTCAGGTTACCATATCAAATAACATAATACTGACCTTTGGTCTATACAAAGTAACTTGTCGTGGCTGTTTTTAGTTGACTAGTATTTTGTAAAATATAGTCACTTTTCAATTATTATACATCATATATGTATATAGATTATTGCTATTTTGAAATAAGTTCTTAAAAGTTATTTTTCCTAAAACATAGAACAGTAAATAAAGAAGTAAAGCCAATAATTATCTCTTCTAGTTACG
>NW_013872739.1:0-311 GCF_000517525.1 Limulus polyphemus
AACAATACTGTGTACTATCAATAAAAAGAAACAAGATTTAACGATACTGTGTACTATCAATAAAAAGACACAAGATTTAACGATACTGAGTACTGTCAATAAGAAGACACAAGATTTAAAGATACTGAGTAATGTCAATAAGAAGACACAAGATTTAACGATACTGTGTACTATCAATAAGAAGACATCAGATTTAACAATACTGTGTACTGTCAATAAGAAGACAAAAGATTTAACAACACTGTGTACTTTCAATAAGAAGACTACAAGATTTAACAAAACTGTGTACTGTCAATAAAAAGACACAAGAT
>NW_013872740.1:0-311 GCF_000517525.1 Limulus polyphemus
TTATTGACAGTACACAGTATCTTTAAATCTTGTGTCTTCTTATTGACAGGACACATTATTGTTAAATCTTGCTTTTTCTTACTGACAGTACACAGTGTAGTGAATCCTTGGTCTTCTTATTGACAGTACACAGTATCGTTAAATCTTTTGTGTTCTTATTGATAGTACACAGTATTTCTAAATCTTGTGTCTTCTTATTGACAGTACACAGTATAGTTAAATCTTGTGTCTTCTTATTGACAGTACACAGTATTGTTAAATCTTGTCACTTTTTTATTGACAGTACACAGTATTGTTAAATCTTGTGTCTA
>NW_013872741.1:0-311 GCF_000517525.1 Limulus polyphemus
ATATTCTATTTGCATTTCTCTGGTCACGTCATCGACAGTACTATGGCAGCCTTCCTCTCCGAGACTGACGTCATCACCGTATTTATCAAAAAACAACCGTGCTCTTACTTTAATCCGTTACCGAACTCAACGAGCCAATCTGTAAATGAAAGAAAAGAAAACATCATTTAAATCTTATAAATAAATGTCTGATGTTCCCCAGAATGCATAAAAGTGAACCTTTTTACTACATTTTCTGGTTGACCATCCCCCTCCATGTTGCAGTGTGTCCACAAAAAGTCTCCCGATTTGGCACCTCTCACTGTTAACAA
>NW_013872742.1:0-311 GCF_000517525.1 Limulus polyphemus
GGCCAACTTCGAGTACCCAAGTTTAAGGCATATCCATACCTTTTTAAACTGCTGGCTAAAAGAAGAGTAACCAATCAGAAGCATATCCACAGTTTTCACGTGTAATAGTGTGCTCATGGCTAAAACTGTGGAGCACAATTAGCAGCATCCACAGTTTACACGTGTAATAATGTGCTCATGGCTAAAACTGTGGAGCACAATTAGCAGCATCCACAGTTTACACGTGTAATAGTGTGCTCATGGCTAAAACTGTGGAGCACATTTAGCAGCATACACAGTTTACATGTGTAATAATGTGCTCATGGCTAAAA
>NW_013872743.1:0-311 GCF_000517525.1 Limulus polyphemus
GACCTACCAGCCACAATCCATCTGTAATAAAAGACTTACCAGCCACTATCCATCTATAATAAAAGACCTACCAGCCACTATCCATCTGTAATAAAAGACCTACCAGCCACAATCCATCTGTAGTAAAAGACCTACCAGCCACAATCCATCTGTAATAAAAGACCTACCAGCAACTCTCTATCTATAGTAAAAGACCTATCAGCCACTATCCATCTATAATAAAACACCTACCAGTCACTATCCATTTATAATAAAAGACCTACCAGCCACTATCCATATATAATAAAAGATCCTGCCAGTCACTATCCACC
>NW_013872744.1:0-312 GCF_000517525.1 Limulus polyphemus
TTCACACGTCCACACGCCCCGAAGCCCGACGTTGTTTAACTTCGGGGATCGAACGAGAACCGGTTTTTTCAACGTGGTATGAACGAAGACGATTTAATTATTTAATTGCTAAGGGTTTTCAACATCCCTCTATAAAACACCGTTGTCTGAGGAGAAAAATTGATACAGTAAAGAAATACAGAGTTCCTTTATAAAAACACTCTTGCTAGAGAATGCTGGAAAATTTTACCTCAGTGCACACACACAGATATGCGAGTATGTCGGAGGTAGGAACACTAGTATACGTGTGTCACTTAATTGGAAAATTTCTTC
>NW_013872745.1:0-374 GCF_000517525.1 Limulus polyphemus
AGATGAATAATGTTTGGTATTGGCCAATGGTTAGATAAATAACGTTTTGTGTTGGCTAATTGTTAGATAAATAATGTTTGGAGTTGGCTAATGGTTAGATAATTAATGTTTGGTGTTAGCTAATGGTTAGATAAACAACGTTTGGTATTCGCTAATGGATAGGCGAATAATGTTTGGTATTGGCTAATGGTTAGATTATTAATGGTAGATATTGGCTAAAGGTTCAATAAACAATGTTTGCTATTGGCTAATGGATAGATGAATAGTGTTTGGTATTGGCTAAAGGATAGGCGAATAATGTTTGGTATTGGTTGAACCTTTAGCCAATATCTACCATTAATCATCTAACCATTAGCCAAACAATGTTTGCTATT
>NW_013872746.1:0-746 GCF_000517525.1 Limulus polyphemus
ATGAACGTAAAGTGATGAGAATGTGAAATTTGGTAGTTTGAACTAGAACGTCTTATTAATGATGAACGTAACGTAATGAGAATGTGAAAATTGGTAGTTTGAACTAGAACGTCTTATTAATGATGAACGTAACGTAATAAGAATGTGAAATTTGGTGGTTTGAACTAAAACGTCTTATTAATGATGAACGTAACGTGGTGAGAATGTGAAATTTGGTGGTTTGAACTAAAACGTCTTATTAATGACCACGTTACGTTCACTAGTTCAAACTACCAAATTTCACATTCTCAGTTGTCTTATTAATGATGAACGTAACGTGGTGAGAATGTGAAATTTGGTGGTTTGAACTAGAACGTCTTATTAATGATGAACGTAACGTAATGAGAATATGAAATTTGGTGGTTTGAACTAAAACGTCTTATTAATGATGAACGTAACGTGGTGAGAATGTGAAATTTGGTGGTTTGAACTAAAACGTCTTATTAATGATGAACGTAACGTGGTGAGAATGTGAAAATTGGTAGTTTGAACTAGAACGTCTTATTAATGATGAACGTAACGTAATGAGAATGTGAAAATTGGTAGTTTGAACTAGAACGTCTTATTAATGATGAACTTAACGTGATGAGAATGTGAAATTTGGTGGTTTGAACTAGAACGTCTTATTAATGATGAACGTAAGTGGTGAGAATGTGAAATTTGGTAGTTTGAACTAGAACGTCTTATTAGGAATGAACGTAAAGTGA
>NW_013872747.1:0-311 GCF_000517525.1 Limulus polyphemus
GACAGTACACAGTATCGTTAAATCTTTTATCTTCTTATTGACAGTACACAGTATCGTTGAATCTTGTGTCTTCTTATTGACAGTACAAAGTATCGTTAAATCTTGTGTCTTCTTATTGACAGTACACAGTATCGTAAAATCTTGTGTCTTCTTATTGACAGGACACATTATTGTTAAATCTTGTGTTTTCTTACTTGACAGTACACATTATTCTTAAATCTTGTGTTTTCTTACTGACAGTACACATTATCGTTGAATATTGTGTCTTCTTATTGACAGTACAGAGTATCGTTAAATCTTGTGTCTTCTTA
>NW_013872748.1:0-308 GCF_000517525.1 Limulus polyphemus
CATTTCTGGATAATATTTGTTTGTGCGGGCACTTTGATACTATTTTTCTCTTTTCAGTATTATTTGTTCGTCACTGTGGTAACAAGAGGTTGTGTAAATGACCCAAACATATTCTGTTATATCTGTGGTAGATTTATTGTAAAGAAATAAAGGCAAAGAAATAAAAATTATTACAGAATTCGTCAAAAAAGCGTATTACGCGTATTTTGGAATAAAACTTGGGGACCAAGAGCAATCATGGGTTCCGCACAAAGTTTGCACCATTTGTGAGGAAGAGTTGAGACAATGGACTAAAGGTAAAAAAAGTC
>NW_013872749.1:0-311 GCF_000517525.1 Limulus polyphemus
TGGTTTAACTACATTTGTGATATACACATATTCACACAGGACGGGTTTAACTACATTTTTGATATACACATATTCACACAGGACGGGTTTAACTACATTTGTGATTAACACATATTCACACAGGACGGGTTTAACTACATTTGTGATTAACACATATTCACACAGGACGGGTTTAACTACATTTGTGATTAACACATATTCACACAGGACGGGTTTAACTACATTTGTGATTAACACATATTCACACAGGACGGGTTTAACTACATTTTTGATATACACATATTCACACAGGACGGGTTTAACTACATTTT
>NW_013872750.1:0-330 GCF_000517525.1 Limulus polyphemus
GACTATATCCGTAGTGAAGTATTCATTCAACCATCACTACTGATTTTCTAATATTGTTACTGCTGACTATATCCGTAGTGAAGTATTCCTTCAACCATCACTACTGATTTTCTAGTATTGTTACTGCTGACTATACTTGTAGGAAAGTATTCATTCAACCATCACTACTGATTTTCTAGTATTGTTACTGCTGACTATATCCATAGTGAAGTATTCCTTCAACCATCATTACTGATTTTCTAGTATTGTTACTACTGACTATACCTGTAGGGAAGTGTTCCTTCAACCATCACTACTGATTTTCTAGCATTGTGATGGTTGAAGGTTACT
>NW_013872751.1:0-286 GCF_000517525.1 Limulus polyphemus
TCAGATACAGAGTAGTTATTAATGGTTAAATTATATTAGTGATTTATACAACAACAATAGTATATCATATACAGAGTAGTTATTAATGGTTAAATTATATTAGTGATTTAAACAACAACAATAGTATATTAGATACAGAGTAGTTATTAATGGTTAAATTATATTAGTGATTTAAACAACAACAATAGTATATTAGATAGAGAGTAGTTATTAATGGTTAAATTATTATAGTGATTTAAACAACAACAATAGTATATTAGATAGAGAGTAGTTATTAATGGTTAAA
>NW_013872752.1:0-389 GCF_000517525.1 Limulus polyphemus
AGTTTCACTAGTTCGATCCGAGATTACATGCAAAATTTCTCCATGCTACTCTTCGTTTTAAGGCAGTTATGGCAGGTTACTCTTCGTTTTGAGAGAGTTATGGCAGGTTTTGCGTTTCGTACCAGTATTTCATTAAATTTCAACGGATCTTCTCGAAATTTTTATGAAGGTTCGTTTCGTCCTTGCGTATTTACAATCCAAATACAAACTTTGTAGTGTTAGTTTTGTCGATTTGTATGGTCGTTTATGTTACTACTTTATTAGCTTCTCTTAAATCGTATGTGTAGTGCAGTGAAGCTCTTTGTTACTACTTATTTCTCGATTAATTGCTACCACAAGGTACTGAATAGATGGATATTAACCAAATATTATATATAGGTTCACTATTT
>NW_013872753.1:0-543 GCF_000517525.1 Limulus polyphemus
AAGATTTAACGATAATGTGTACTATCAATAAGAAGACATAAGATTTAACGATACTGTGTACTGTCAATAAGAAGACACAAGATTTAACGATACTGTGTACTGTCATCAAGAAGACACAAGATTTATCGATACTGTGTACTGTCAATAAGAAGACACAAGATTTAACGATACTGTGTATTGTCAATAAGAAGAAACAATATTCAACGATAATGTGCACTGTCAGTAAGAAAACAGAAGATTTAACACTAATGTGTCCTATCAATAAGAAGACACAAGATTTAACGATGCTGTGCACTGTCAATAAGAAGACAGAAGATTTAACGATACTTTGCTTGTGTCTTCTTATTGACAGTACACAGTATCGTTAAATCTTTATCTTCTTATTGACAGTGACTGTCAATAAGAAGACACAAGATTTAACGATACTGTGTACTGTCAATAAGAAGACACAAGATTTAACAATACTGTGTACTATCAATAAACCAATAAGAAGACACAAGATTTAACGATAATGTGTACTATCAGTAAGTAAACACAAGATTT
>NW_013872754.1:0-1035 GCF_000517525.1 Limulus polyphemus
TCCTTGTGTAACACACAACAAATCTTTCTTTGACGTATCTAATTCGCTTTTAAATTTACTGATGTTTTCCATTTGTACCTCTTGCCATTGTTGTTGATTTTCCTGTAGTTGCTGCTGACTTTCTTCCTGTTTCCTTTCTTGTTCCAGTTGCCACTGCTGTAATCTTTCTTCTTGTTTAATTTCTTTTTCCTCCAACAACTGTTGTAATGAAAATAAACAAGAGAACTGGCAGCTCGAACAGCTGTTGCAGGTTTTCTTGCAACTGTTGTTGTCTCTCTTCTTGTTTCTTTTCTTTTTCCTCTAACAACTGCTGTAATTTCTCTTCTTGTTTCTTTTCTTTTTCCTCCAACAACTGCTGTAATTTCTCTTCTTGTTTCTTTTCTTTTTCCTCCAACAACTGCTGTAATCTCTCTTCTTGTTTAATTTCTCGTTCTTCCTGTTTCTTTTCTTTTTCCTCTAACAACTGCCGTAATTTCTCTTCTTGTTTAATTTCTCGTTCTTCTTGTTTCTTTTCTTGTTTTTGTATTGCTGCCATCAAATCAGCTAGGCTGTGTAACAAATTGGTGTCAGAAGTGGGATAGAAAAAAAAATGGAAACGAGAAGCGGCAAATCAGACTAACGAAGTTACGGAAAATTAATTAACACACGGAGACGCATGGTAATGTGTGTGTAGATAGACAGTGAGTAATTGAACTGCAGTCAGAGAGCACGAGAGACGTTCGTTGCTATAGCGTTTGTTTAGCGCGATTGTTGAGTGTATCGGTTAAGTTATATTCGGAAAGAATAAACCAGTTTTATCAAGTAAAGGCTTGTGTCGCTTAAGTTTCGTCGGTTTTCCGCGTCACGTTTTCCCCTCTTATATATATACCAGCCTAACCTACTAGTAAATACTAGAGCATTCGCCAAAGTACATGATAATTCTAGAAACGTTGCGTCACGTGGTCATGTGACTCGCTGACGCAACAATACGAACTGTTTAAGAGGCCATGTCACGACGAAAAGTGTATATACAGAATACTCAGTTATAGTGCTAAT
>NW_013872755.1:0-431 GCF_000517525.1 Limulus polyphemus
TTATTAAATCTGTCTGTCATTCAAAAGTAATGCAGTCAGTAGATTGCTTTAAAATGTTCAATTTCACAAGATATCTGGAGTGGTATATTAATGCTTTGGTAAATGTTTGTTTAACTAGTGTTCCATTAGGTACCTGGAGAGATCTAATATTCTTGTGATTAATGTTCACTAGTTAAACAATTCCATTAGATACCTGGAGAGATTTAATATTTCTGTGATAAATGTTCACTAGTTAAACAATTCCATTAGATACCTGGAGAGATTTAATATTTCTGTGATAAATGTTCACTAGTTAAACAATTCCATTAGATACCTGGAGAGATCTAATATTACTGTGATAAATGTTCACTAGTTAAACAGTTGCATTAGATACCTGGAGAGATCTAATATTCCTGTGATAAATGTTCACTAGTTAAACAGTTGCATTAGAT
>NW_013872756.1:0-522 GCF_000517525.1 Limulus polyphemus
TCTTTTTCCTCCAACCACTGCTGTAATTTCTCTTCTCGTTTTTCTTGTTTCTTTTTTTTTCCTCCAACAACTGCTGTAATCTCTCTTCTTGTTTATTTTGTTGTTCGAGCTGCCACTGTTGCAGGTTTTCTTGAAACTGCTGTTGTCTCTCTTCTTATTTCTTTTGCTGTTCTTGTATTGCTGCCATCAAATCTGCTAAGCTATAGCTTGATTTGCCGCTTCTTGTTTCCATCTTCTCTTTTTCTTCTTTTTTTTTATCCCACTTTCTGACACCAATTTGTTACGCCTCCAGTCGTAAATTCGTTCCTACGAAACTTTAGCGACACATGTCCTTTCTTAAATAAAACTGGTTTGTTCTTTCTGAATATTACTCTGCGATATCCTTAATTTCAACAGTCGCGCTATAATTCTTAACGAACGTCTCACGTGCTCGACTTCAACAATACTCAATTACACACTCTCTGACTGCAGTTCAATTACTCACACATTGTTCCATCACGTTGTCACGTTGTAACCGTCTTA
>NW_013872757.1:0-872 GCF_000517525.1 Limulus polyphemus
AAGGCCTAAAAAGACACTTATGAAAGTCGAAAAAATCGAGTGGAAGAAAACTAATAACACATTTCAAAGTCAAATATATCTAATGTAAAACTGACTAAAAGGACCCTTATCAATGTCAACAAAATCTAGAGGAAGAAAGACCAAAAGTCCGTTATAACAGTCGACCAAATATACTTGAAAACTGACTTAAACGACCATATCAATGACAACAAAATCTAGTGGAAGGAAAACTAAAAGACCTTTATAACAGTCGACAAAATATAGTTTAAGAAGGATTAAAAATACCATTATTAAAATCACTATAATATAGTGTAAGAAAGACTGAAAATACCGCTATCAAAGTCGAAAATATCCGACTTTCATAACTGACTTTTTAGGCCTTCTTAGACTACCAGATTTTGTTGACATTGACAAGGTTCCTTTTAGTCAGTTTTCCACTAGATTTTGTTGACTTTGAAAACGTGTTTTTAGTTTTCTTCCACTCGATTTTGTCGACTTTCATAACTGACTTTTTAGACCTTCTTAGACGGTCTTTTAGTCTTCCTTCCTGTTATAACAGTCGACAAAATATAGTGGAAAACTTACTAAAACGACCCATATCAATGTCAACAAAATCTAATGGAAGGAAGACTAAAAAACCGTTATAACAGTTGACAAAATATAGTTTAAGAATGATTAAAAATACCATTATCAAAGTCATTAAAATATAGTTTAAGAAAGACTAAAAATACCGCTATCAAAGTTGTTATTAGTTTTCTTCCACTCGATTTTTTCGACTTTCATAACTGTCTTTTTAGGCCTTCTTAGACTAGATATTTTCGACGTTTCAAAGTCAAAAATATCTAGTGGAAAACTTGAATAAAAGGACCCTT
>NW_013872758.1:0-225 GCF_000517525.1 Limulus polyphemus
GGACGCAAAATTAATAGGAAAATAGCGGGTGGTGTTTATTTTCAAGAAAAACTTAAGATTGAGAATGCTATGATGTCAACTAAAAATAATATGCGATGTGAAAATTATAATATTAACGTAAAAAATTATATAATCATAAAAGGTCTGGGTTAGCGAAAGTTCAATTTTGTTTTTTTGTATTGTTTTTTACTCCTGTAGTTTATTTTAATAGAAGACTCCATGGTC
>NW_013872759.1:0-311 GCF_000517525.1 Limulus polyphemus
TTTCCAGTGGTTGTCCCTTCAAGCTCGTTGCCAGATATACAGCTTTCTGTTCCTCTGTTCATCCATTCATCTCTGCCAGTAGCTCAAATTGTGATCTATATGCTTCCCACAGTGCCTTCCCATCGAATTCCTGTGGCTTCCTTCGCACTGGATCACTCCTATTACTGACATTCATATCTGGGATGTGACTTCTAACTGGACTGAATATGTCTGCATTAGGGTTTAACTGCGGGCTCTGTAAGGGGCTTGCCATTGTCTGGGGCTGATTAAGTCGATGGTCAATGTATCCTCCTTGTGAGGATAACAAATTG
>NW_013872760.1:0-311 GCF_000517525.1 Limulus polyphemus
TCAACGTGGGTGTATTAATATAAAAGTGACTGACGATCAAATCCAACCATTCTGATAGAATAACTCACCGTGGGTGAATTAATATGAGTAACTGGCGATCAAATTTAAAGCATTCTGTTAGAACGACTCACCGTGGGTGCATTAATATAAGAGTGACTGACGATCAAATCCAACCATTCTTTTAGAATAACTAAAGTGGGTGCATTAATATAAGAGTAAATGACGATCAATTCTAAACCATTCTGTTAGATTAACTCACCGTGGATACATTAATATAAAAGTGACTGACGATCAAATCCAACCATTCTGTT
>NW_013872761.1:0-308 GCF_000517525.1 Limulus polyphemus
CACAAGTGGGGGAGCAGAGTAAGTGGGGTAACAAAGAAACTCATAGCAGGTAGAAGTTGACACAAGTGGGGGAGCAGAGTAAGTGGGGAAACAAAGAAACTCATAGTGCAGGTAGAAGTTGACACAAGTGGGGGGAGCAGAGTAAGTAGGGTAACAAAGAAACTCGTAGTGTAGGAAGAAATTAACACAAGTGGGGAGCAGAGTACGTGGGGTAACAAAGAAACTCATAGTGCAGGTAGAAGTTGACACAAGTGGGGGAGCAGAGTAAGTGAGGTAACAAAGAAACTCATAGTGCAGATAGAAGTTGA
>NW_013872762.1:0-312 GCF_000517525.1 Limulus polyphemus
GTGTCTTTTTATTGATAGTACACAGTATCGTTAAATCTCGTGTCTTCTTATTGATAGTACACAATATTGTTAAATATTGTGTCTTCTTATTGACAGTACTCAGTATTGTTAAATCTTGTGTCTTCTTATTGATAGTACACAGTATTATTAAATCTTGTGTCTTCTTATTGACAGAACACAGTATCGTTAAAACTCGTGTCTTGTTATAAATAGTACACAGTATTGTTAAATCTTGTGTCTTCTTATTGATAATAAACAGTATTGTTAATTATTGTGTCTTCTTATTGACAATACACTGTATTGTAAAATCTT
>NW_013872763.1:0-311 GCF_000517525.1 Limulus polyphemus
CGGATAGTGCTTATTTTGTCGGAAAATTCAAATCTGTGACATTATACCATTTACGAAAAATATTATGTCCCGTAAAAAGCTAGAAAAAAATTTAACTTTGGATAACTCAGAGTAAAAAGGATTCAAAAGGTGTAGTTTATTTTATAAGAAGACGTCATGGCCTTTTAGATGTTGGTATTGCGTTTGAACAATCTTATTTTTAAAGCTATTCTTTGTTTACAATATAACAGAAAACACAAAAACAGTAAAACCAAGGCTAGCCGAAATTTTGATAACAGTTTATGATATAACTATTGGGAATTTTGATGAAT
>NW_013872764.1:0-284 GCF_000517525.1 Limulus polyphemus
GGACACAGTATTGATAAATCCTGTATCTTCTTATTTACAGGACTCAGTGTTGTTAAATCATGTGTCTTTTTATTGACAGTACACAGTACAAGCCAAAAGATTTAACAGAAGATACAAGATTTAACGATACTGTGTACTATAATAACAAGTCATAAGATTTAATGATACTGTGTACTATCAATAATTATTGAAAGGACTCAGTATTGTTAAATCTTGTGTCTTCTTATTGACATTACATAGTATTGTTAAATCCTGTATCTTCTTATTGACAGGAAACGGTATTG
>NW_013872765.1:0-311 GCF_000517525.1 Limulus polyphemus
AGAAACTACTACATTCTATCTTTCATTTTCCCTATAAATCTAAATGATATCATATTGTATATTTTATTTCAAGAACTAGAAAATTCTTTCAATTTTCCTGTAAAATCTAAATTTCATTTTTACCCAAACTGTAAGGTGGAAAATATGTTTAATGTTACAGCCAAAGCTCTTCGTAACAACAGTTCATCTTTTCTAAACCTGATGCAGGTTTTTTGTTCATGCTAAACATTTCCTTCACTAAATGTCTACACATACTAAAATAACCAGATATATCATGTATTGCTCGTTTCCTATTATACGATATTATGTTA
>NW_013872766.1:0-304 GCF_000517525.1 Limulus polyphemus
TTACTGATTCTTTTTCGATTTCTTGTTACCAAAGGGTCCTAAATTGATGATTCTTCACCAAATTTAGTATGTAGGTACACTTTAAAGTTGTGTAGTAATATTCAGAGTTTTACCTTCCTACTGTTTGTTTTAAAGGAGTTATGGAACGTTTTGCGTTTTGTACCAGTACGTCGTTCCATTTGGACGGATCATCTCCAAATTTTGTATGAACGTTCGTTGCATAGTTGCGTATTTACATTCAAAATTCTAGCCTTCTATTATCATTTTTGCGACTTTTGTGGTCGTTTTATGTTACTCTTTTATT
>NW_013872767.1:0-311 GCF_000517525.1 Limulus polyphemus
GTGTAACCACATACTCATCTTTAGCCTTACTTGGTACAACTACTCCATCAACATCTAGGTGTAACTCTAGTTTCCAAACGTATAACCACCATACTCATCTTTAGCCTTACTTGGTACAACTACTCTTTGAACACCTAGGTGTAACTCTAGTTACTGAATGTGTAACCCCATACTCATCATTAGCGTTAGTTGGTACAACAACTCCACAAACACCTAGGTGTAACTCTAGTTATTCAATTTATAACCACCATACTCATCTTTAGCCTTACTTGGTATAAGTACTCCATGAACACCTAGGTGTAACTCTAGTT
>NW_013872768.1:0-302 GCF_000517525.1 Limulus polyphemus
CCACTAAGCTCTATCTTTCACCAACCCAAACAGCTCCCAAACCATCACGCTGAAACCACCATGCTTCACAGTTGGCTGCAATCTGTTGAGCCAAAACTCTTGGTGAGGCATTCTCCAGACCCATATCCTTCCACTGTCCGAAAATTGAGCGAATCTTGATTCGTCTGAGAACAATACGGTCTGCCAAAAGTCCAGAGGCTTGGTCATCATATCACTTGCCCACTTCTTTCGTCTGACTATGTTGGCATGTCTTAATAAGGGCTTCCGTCTAGCTGCTCTGCAACAATAATCCAATCTGTGGA
>NW_013872769.1:0-308 GCF_000517525.1 Limulus polyphemus
AACGTTGCGTAGTAATATGCAGAGTTTTACCTTCCTACTGTTTATTTTAAAGGAGATATGGAAGGTTTTGCGTTTTGTACCAGTACGTCGTTCCATTTGGACGGATCATATCCAAATTTTGTATGAACGTTCGTTGCATACTTGCGTATTTACATGCAAAATTCTAGCCTTCTATCATCATTTTTGCCGAACTTTTCCGTGGTCGTTTTATCGTTTACGTCTTTATTGTTTTTCTGAAAGCGTATGTGTACTGCAGTGAAGCTTTTTGTTACTGATTGTTTTTCGATTTCTTGTTACCAGAGAGTCCT
>NW_013872770.1:0-311 GCF_000517525.1 Limulus polyphemus
CATCCATCCTTTCCGATAACACTTTCACAAACTCTGACACATTCTCAGGCAACTCTTCATAAGGTGAGTGTCCCGTATGCTTGAGTCCCCTTTTAGCACTACATGTACTGCATGTTCGGCACCATTCTTCCACATCTCGCCTCATACCTATCCAATAAAATCTTTGTCGTAGATGACTCAATGTCTTCCTAATTCCGAGATGTCCTCCTGTTAAATTATCATGGGATCGACGCAGCACAACTTCCCGTAACTTCCTCGGTATAACTGTTTGCCAAGTCGTCACCTTCCCATCGGTAGTTTCCCATCTCCGT
>NW_013872771.1:0-308 GCF_000517525.1 Limulus polyphemus
CTGAACCTGGCCCTGTAGACTTCTGACTGGTTTTGGGTTCCATACCTGAGTTCCAGAGCCTCTACCAGGGCTCTATAGTTGTGTCTGTCGGCTGCTCTCAACTGTCCAAGTATTTCCAGTGGTTGTCCCTTCAAGCTCGTTGCCAGATATACAGCTTTCTGTTCCTCTGTCCATCCATTCATCTCTGCCGGTAGCTCAAATTGTGCTCTATATGCTTCCCACGGTGCCGTCCCATCGAATTCCTGTGGCTTCCTTCACACTGGATCACTCCTATTACTTACATTCATATCTGGGATGTGACTTCTAAT
>NW_013872772.1:0-311 GCF_000517525.1 Limulus polyphemus
AGTGCATACTGGAGGGATTTACACATTTTGAGAAAAGTTTAGAAAAACGAACATAACACTCCAGATAAATACAACGGTTTGTGTATATTAACCCTGATGAAGCCGCAAGGGCGAAACGTTGGTTGTGTTACGTCTCCGTTTGTTAATTGATTTTCCGTAACTTCGTTCCGACGAAACTTAAGCGACACAAGTTCTTTCTTAATAAAAACTGGTTTATTCTTTCCGAATACAACTTAACCGATACACTCAACTTCAACAATCGCGCTAAACAAACGCTATAACGACGAACGTGCTCAATAATACTTCTGACT
>NW_013872773.1:0-407 GCF_000517525.1 Limulus polyphemus
GGATATATCAGTTGCAGCAATAAAATGTTATTGCCAGTTATATAAAGAATGAAATGAGTACATAGATGGCCTCTAATATCTGTGTATAGAACAGCTGGATATATCAGTTACAACATTAAAAATGTTATTGCCAGTTATCTGAAGAGGGAATGGTGAATATAAATGTCCCCTAATATCCGTGTATAGAACAGCTGGATATATCAGTTACAACATTAAAAATGTTATTGCCAGTTATTTAAAGAACGAATGGAGTACATATATGTCCCCTAATATCCGTGTATCGGACAACTGGATATATCAGTTGCAACACTCCATTCGTTCTTTAAATAACTGGCAATAACATTTTTAGTATATAGATGTCCCCTAATATCCGTGTATAGAACAGCTGGATATTATCAGTTACAAAA
>NW_013872774.1:0-311 GCF_000517525.1 Limulus polyphemus
GAAGAAGAAGAAGAAAAATGGAAACGAGAGGCGGAAAATCAAACTACAGTTTAGCAGACTTGATGGCAGCAATACAAGAGCAGCAAAAGAAACAGGAAGAGAGACAACAGCAACTGCAAGAAAACCTGCAACAGTAGCAGCTCGAACAACAAAATAAACAAGAAAAGAAACAAGAAGAACGAGAAGAGAAATTACAACAGTTGTTAGAGGAAAAAGAAAAGAAACAAGAAGACCGAGAAGAGAAATTACGACAGTTGTTAGAGGAAAAAGAAAAGAAACAAGAAGAACGAGAAATTAAACAAGAAAAGAAA
>NW_013872775.1:0-311 GCF_000517525.1 Limulus polyphemus
AGATAATGATCTGTCTTGGTATAGATATATGCTAGAAATGTAAATAAATTATGGATTTTTAAAACTTAAAAATTTCTGGATGTATATCTCAAGCAAAAATCTTCAGCAAAAAAAGGATAAAGAATTATTAAATTTATAATAATATAACCAAAAGAGGGCACTAGCAGTCCAGAGTACATTTTTCTCCAGTATAGTTCTAGATATCAAGTTCATAAACGAGAAAATCGTTTCTAGGTTTATCTTGTGCAATACTTTGCTGTTGTAAATGACAATGAAATCTGAATGTTTAATAATAATGTAAGTATGATGTC
>NW_013872776.1:0-310 GCF_000517525.1 Limulus polyphemus
CGTTCCATTTAGACGGATCATCTCCAAATTTTGTGTGAACGTTCGTTGCATACTTGCGAATTTACATGCAAAATTCTAGCCTTCTATTGTCATTTTTGCGACTTTTGTGGTCGTTTTATGTTACTCTTTTATTGGCTTTTCTGAAAGCGTATGTGTACTGCAGTGAAGCTTTGGTTACTGATTGTTTTTCGATTTCTTGTTACCAGAGGGTCCTAAATTGATGATTCTTCACCAAATTTGGTATGTAGGTACACTTTAACGTTGCGTAGTAATATGCAGAGTTTTACCTTCCTACTGTTTGTTTTAAAGG
>NW_013872777.1:0-228 GCF_000517525.1 Limulus polyphemus
ATAAATTGCTCTAAAAATGCTCTAAATTGCTCTCATAAAAATTATGTTGGTGCGTTTTGAATTTCGCGCAAAGCTACTCGAGGGCTATATTGGAGGCTATTGAAAGATTAAATGGACTGTGAATATTGGTTCCTTGCTGAAGTATCGCGTGACGGATTACTGCACACAATTCCACAGTGCCTAGGACACTAAAATTTTACACACCTCTCAAATCATTGGATCCTCGAG
>NW_013872778.1:0-311 GCF_000517525.1 Limulus polyphemus
TTTGTAACTAACATATTTATCTTTAGCGTTATTTGGTACAACAACTCCACGAACACCTAGGTGTAACTCTAGTTACCGAATTCATAACCACCATACTCATCTTTAGCCTTTACTTGGTACAACTACTCCATAAACACCTAGGTAAAACGCTAGTTACCGAATTTATAACCATCATACTCATCTTTATTCCTACTTGGTACAACTACTCCATGAACACATAGGTGTATCTCTAGTTACAGAATTTATAACCATCATACTCATCTTTAGCTTTACTTTGCACAACTACTCCATGAACACCTAGATGTAACTCT
>NW_013872779.1:0-311 GCF_000517525.1 Limulus polyphemus
AAATACGTGATAGACAGATGATGTGACTTCACAACAGGTACGTGGTTGACAGATGTTGTGACTTCACAACAGGTATGTGGTCGACAGACGATGTGACTCCACAACAGGTATGTGGTCGACAGATGATGTGACTTCACAACAGGTATGTGGTCGACAGATGATGTGTCTGTGTCCCCTTAATGTTAAAGCAACTAACAAAACATAATCCTATTCTATCAACTAATACTTTTCACTATTAAATACAATACTTCTCAAGGGTATCCCTCAAAAATTTCCACTGTGTCCTCTTAATGTTGAAGCAACTAACAAAG
>NW_013872780.1:0-312 GCF_000517525.1 Limulus polyphemus
TAACAGTATTAGTTTATTGACATAAAGATAGCTTTACATATTAATAACAGTATTAGTTTATTGACATAAAGGTAACTTTACATACTAATAACAGTATTAGTTTATTACCATAAAAATAACTTTTACATATTAATAACAGTATTAGTTTATTGACGAATATATACGAATAGCAGTATTGTACTAAACGTTATTATATACAACACTATAATATATTACGTCGTCAAGATATTAATGTCGCGTTTTGGAACACTTTTATTAACCACCCCCCAAAAAACGTATTTCACGTATAATAGTTAAACGAACTGCCTAAAC
>NW_013872781.1:0-590 GCF_000517525.1 Limulus polyphemus
TTTGTTTCTAAACATTTTCCCTTAAATTCTTCAATAACCGTGAAAAGTTCTTCTAACTCCTTCTTCGTCATCTTCTTATGCTGGCGGGTAGGTAAGATTTCTTCACATTCATCAATGTCTTCATATGCTCTCTGAGTGTTAAAATTTATAAGATCCTTATTGGTTAGTTCTTCTGAATGAGCTTCTAGCAATTCTTGCACATTTTCATCGTCAATTTCAGCGAAGCCAAGTTCTTTTCCAATATGAGTAATCTCTTTAATGACCTCTTCTGTATCTTTTGAAAAGCCTGTGACGTCCTGTGCACAGTGTAGTATGCAAGGTGTTTGGAAGACAGTTCTTTACCTCTTTATTGCAACTAATGGACCAGGGCGTCATCGCGACCTTTAAAGCATACTACCTGAGAAAGACTTTCAAGCAAGCGATTCAAGCAACATCTGGAGAGAATTCTATGACACTAGTTCAATTTTGGAAGAAATTCAGTATTAAAGATGCGATTGATAATATCCATCAAGCATGGAATGAAATTTCAGTTTAAAAGTGTTTGCGGGCAAAAATGTCACTTGGATATTTTTGCACATTGAATCGAGACC
>NW_013872782.1:0-311 GCF_000517525.1 Limulus polyphemus
CTTTAATAAAAGACCTATTAGTAACTATCCATATATCATTAAAGACCTACGAATAACTATCCATTTATTATTAAAGACCTACCAGTCACTATCCATCTATAATAAAAGACCTACCACCCACTATCCATCTATAATAAAAGACCTAACAGCCACTATCCATCTGTAATAAAAGACCTACCAGCCACAATTCATCTGTAATAAAAGACCTACCAGACACTATCCATCTGTAATAAAAGAACTACCAGCCACAATCCATCTGTAATAAAAGACCTACCTTCCTCTATCCATCTATAATAAAAGACCTACCTTCC
>NW_013872783.1:0-296 GCF_000517525.1 Limulus polyphemus
GTCTGCGGACTTACAACGCTAGAAACCGGGTTTCGATACCCGTGGTGGGCAGAGCACAGATAGCCCATTGTGTAGCTTTGTGCTTAATTCCAAACAAACACAAATACCAACACTGATGTCAAACAAATGTTCATCCTCATTCATCTTGATTTTTTGTGTGAAATTTACGTCTTTTAGTTTCAAAACTACTTATTGTGGTCTTATATATCGCGAGGCCAAGTAGTTAGGGTGCTCGACTTACAATCTGCGAGCTGTGGGTTCGAATCCCCATCCCACCAAACATTCCTTTCAGCCGT
>NW_013872784.1:0-311 GCF_000517525.1 Limulus polyphemus
ATTGAATCACGTCCTGTGACTTTAATGTAACGAGATACGTTTAGTTTTGTTGGTTGTTGGTATTGAATCACGTCCTGTGACTTTAATGTAACGAGATACGTTTAGTTTTGTTGGTTTTTGGTATTGAATCACGTCCTGTGACTTTAATGTAACGAGATACGTTTAGTTCTGTTGGTTGTTGGTATTGAATCACGTCCTGTGACTTTAATGAAACAAGATACGTTTAGTTTATTGGTTATTGGTATTGAATCACGTCCTGTGACTTTAATGTAACAAGATACGTTTACTTTTGTTGGTTGTTGGTATTGGAT
>NW_013872785.1:0-311 GCF_000517525.1 Limulus polyphemus
GTCAATAAAAAGAGACAAGATTTAACAATACTGTGTACTGTCAATAAGAAGACACAAAATTTAACAATACTGTGTACTGTCAATAAAAAGACACAATATTTAGAAATACTGTGTACTATCAATAAGAACACTCAAGATTTAACAATACTGTGTACTCTCAAGAAGAAGACACAATATTCAAAGATAATGTGTACTGTCAGTAATAAAACACAAAATTTAACAGTAATGTGTCCTGTCAATAAGAAGACACAAGATTTAACAATACTGCGTACTGTCAATAAGAAAACACAAGATTTAACGATACTGTGTAC
>NW_013872786.1:0-311 GCF_000517525.1 Limulus polyphemus
CATCTCATTATTTAATAGTCATCTAAACATTTTATCATCCCATTATTTACCAGACATCTCAACATTTTATCATCCCATTATTTATCACTCATCTCAAAATTTTATCATCTTATTATATATCGGTCATCTCAATATTTTATCATCTCATTATTTATCAGTCATCTCAACATTTTATAAATCTTTTTATTTAACAGTCATTTCAACATTTTATCATCTCATTTATTAGTCATCTTAACATTTTATCGTCTCATTATTTAACAGTCATCAAAACAATTTATCAACTCATTATTTGTTTGTCATCTCAACATTTT
>NW_013872787.1:0-311 GCF_000517525.1 Limulus polyphemus
CATACTACGATCAACATGGTATTTAGATGTAGTTATACTAATGTCCATACTACGATAAACATGGTATTTAGATGTAGTTATACTAGTGTCCATACTACGATAAACATGTTATTTAGATGTAGTTATACTAGTGTCCACACTACGATAAACACGGTATTTAGATGTAGTTATACTAATGTCCATACTACGATAAACATGGTATTTAGATGTAGTTATACTAATGTCCATACTACGATAAACATGGTATTTAGATGTAGTTATACTAGTGTCCATACTACGATAAACATGGTATTTAGATGTAGTTATACTAA
>NW_013872788.1:0-311 GCF_000517525.1 Limulus polyphemus
GTGTTTATTGTGCCGAATAAACAGTGGGGTCAGCAGCGTGAACTTTGTACGTTGTCCGTAAACTATCTCACCTCTTTTGGTGGTCACTCTCGTTCAACCGAGCGCGTGCGCATATGAACGTTACTATAGATATGATAGTAAGAAAGCTTTTCAGTATTGAATATCATTTCTTTGAACTTTCAAACAAGTTTATTTCAACATATGTCCGTGTATGTTGTTTCAGAATAGAGACAAAACTAATTGCCACTACTAACGAATGTATGTAACAGTTTATAGTATAGGTGGTTTCAATAAACACCGCCTGAGCCCGA
>NW_013872789.1:0-328 GCF_000517525.1 Limulus polyphemus
AAATCTTGTGTCTTCTTATTGAAAGTACACAGTATCGTTAAATCTTTTGTCTTCTTATTGACAGTACACAGTATCGTTAAATCTTGTGTCTTCTTATTGACAGTACAGAGTATGGTCAAATCTTGGGTCTTTTTGTAGACAGTACACAGTATTGCTAAATCGTGTGTCTTCTTATTGAGAGTACACAGTATTTTTAAATCTTGTGTCTTCTTATTGACAGTACACAGTATAGTTAAATCTTGTGTCTTCTTATTGACAGTACACAGTATCGTTAAATCTTGTGTCTTCTTATTGATAGTACACAGTATCGTTAAATCTTTTGTCTTTT
>NW_013872790.1:0-545 GCF_000517525.1 Limulus polyphemus
CCAATACCAAACATTGTTAATCTCACCATTAGCCAATACCGAACATTCTTACCATTTTATGAGAAACATTATTCATCTAACCATTAGCCAATACCAAACATTTTTCATCTAAACATTAGCCAATCCAAACATTGTTCATCTCACCATTAGCCAATACCGAACATTCTTACCATTTTATGAGAAACATTATTCATCTAACCATTAGCCAATACCAAACATTTTTCATCTAAACATTAGCCAATGCCAAACATTGTTCATCTAACCATTAGGCAATACCAAACACTGTTCATCTAACCCTTAGCCAATACCTAACATTGTTCATCTAACCATTAGTCAATACCAAACATTGTTCATCTAACCATTAGCCAATACCAAACATTGTTCATCTAACCATTAGCCGTTACTGGCTAATGGCTAGATGAACAATGTTTGGTATTAAACATTGTTTGTGTCT
Source organism: Limulus polyphemus (assembly GCF_000517525.1). Classification (NCBI taxonomy): domain Eukaryota; kingdom Metazoa; phylum Arthropoda; class Merostomata; order Xiphosura; family Limulidae; genus Limulus; species Limulus polyphemus. The sequence goes on from NW_013872790.1 coordinate 455, forward strand.
AATCATTAGTCAATACCAAACATTGTTTATTGAACCTTTAGCCAATATCTACCATTAATCATTTAACCATTAGCAAAAACCAAACATTATT
>NW_013872791.1:0-311 GCF_000517525.1 Limulus polyphemus
TCTTTCTTTTGTACTTGTTGATAATATCTTTGTTTTTGTACTTGTTGATAATATCTTTGTTTTTGTACTTGTTGATAATATCTTTGTTTTTGTACTTGTTGATAATATCTTTATTTTTGTACTTGTTGATAATATCTTTATTTTTGTACTTGTTGATAATATCTTTGTTTTTGTACTTGTTGATAATATCTTTGTTTTTCTACTTGTTGATAAAATCTTTATTTTTGTACTTGTTGATAAAATCTTTATTTTTGTACTTGTTGATAAAATCTTTATTTTTGTACTTGTTGATAAAATCTTTATTTTTGTAC
>NW_013872792.1:0-311 GCF_000517525.1 Limulus polyphemus
CAAAGCAGAACAGGAGAAAGACCAAGATTTGAAGCCTTTGATTAATTTTCTAAAAACAAGCGTTTTGCGCCCTGCTTGGGAGAAGGTGTCTGGTCTAAGCCCCGTGACAAAGCACTATTGGGCACAATGGGACCAGTTAAAGCTTGCAGATGGTATTCTTGTACGGAGATGGGAAACTGCAGATGGGAAAGTGACGACTTGGCAAACAGTTATACCGAGGAAGTTACGGGAAGTTGTGCTGCGTCAATCCCATGATAATTGAATAGGAGGACATCTCGGAATTAGGAAGACATTGAGTCATCTACGACAAA
>NW_013872793.1:0-308 GCF_000517525.1 Limulus polyphemus
AATATTTTAACACCATTGTACGGCATTTCTTTACTACAACTGAATTGTAAATTTTCAAAAGAAAAGCCCCCCCCCCCAGTAGCACAGCGGTATGTCTGCGGATTTACAACGCTAGAATCCGGGTTTCGATACCCGTGGTGTGCAGAGCACAGATAGCCCATTGTGCAGCTTTGTGCTTAATTAAAAAACAAACAAACAATCAAAAGGAAATAGAGGAATTTCGACACATATTATGCGACAGCGTAACATTTTTTATTCGTATGGAATATAAATGGAATACCTGCTCAATATTTTACTTTTTATTAAAC
>NW_013872794.1:0-311 GCF_000517525.1 Limulus polyphemus
ACAGTAATATGGTTCTAAGTTAGTACGGAATCATTTCTATTCTTCGATTAGCAACAAGACACATCTCATCATAGACACAGTAATATGGTTCTAAGTTAGTACGGAATCATTTCTATTCTTCGATTAGCAACAAGATACATCTCATCTTAGACACAGTAATATGGTTCTAAGTTAGTACGGAATCATTTCTATTATTTGATTAGAAACAAGACACATCTCATCATAGACACAGTAATATGGTTCTAAGTTAGTACGGAATCATTTCTATTCTTCGATTAGCAACAAGATACATCTCATCTTAGACACGGTAG
>NW_013872795.1:0-311 GCF_000517525.1 Limulus polyphemus
AAAACTTTGCTAATTCCTGTCCCAGTGTCCATTTGTACTTTTCTACCATCCCATCAGATTGCGGGTGAAGTGGCGTTGTCCTGGTCTTTCTGATGCCAAACAACTTGCAGAATTCCTGGAACACAGCTGATTCGAAGTTATGGCCTTGATCTGAATGCAGTTCGTATGGCATACCAAATCTGAATAGGAAATCACTAATAGCCGAAGCTGCAGTTGTAGCTTCCTGATTTGGTATTGCATATGCCTCAGGCCACTTAGTGAAATAGTCCATCACCACACAAATGTACTTGTTTGCAGCACGAGTTTGGGGC
>NW_013872796.1:0-311 GCF_000517525.1 Limulus polyphemus
CTGTCAAGCATGGTGGTGGGTCCATATTGGTGTGGAGATGTTTTTCTGCTGTTGGCATTGGAGAACTTGTACGTATTCAAGGGATCATGGACAGTGCAAAATATACACAGATGTGGAGGTAAACCTGAAGAAGTCAGCTGAAAAACTAAAACTCGGTCAAAGGTTTACATTTCAACAGGACAATGATCCCAAACACAGATCAAAGGCAACCCAAGAATGGTTTCAGAGAAACAAAATTAAAGTCCTTGACTGTCCAAGCCAATGCCCAGACCTAAATCCACTCAAAAATCTTTGGAGAACTTAAATTGCTG
>NW_013872797.1:0-311 GCF_000517525.1 Limulus polyphemus
ATACAGGATTTATCAATACTGAGCACTGTCAATAAGAAGACACAAGATTTAACGATACTGTGTACTGTCAATAAGAAGACACAAAATTTAACAATACTATGTACTGTCAATAAGAAGACACAAGATTTAACAATACTTTGTCCTGTCAATAAGAAGATACAGGATTTATCAATAATGTGTACTGTCAAAAAGAAGACACAAGATTTAACAATAATGTGTTCTGTCAATAAGAATATACAGGATTTATCAATACTGTGTACTGTCAATAAGAAGAAACAATATTTAACAATACTGTGTCCTGTCAATAAGAA
>NW_013872798.1:0-310 GCF_000517525.1 Limulus polyphemus
GACACAAGATTTAACAATATTGTGTAATGTTAATAAGAAGACACAAGATTTAACGATACTGTGTACTGTCAATAAGAAAACACAAGATTTAACAATAATGTGTCCTGTCAATAAGAAGACACAAGATTTAACAAAACTGTGTCCTGTCAATAAGAAGACACAATATTCAACAATAATGTGTCCTGTCAATAAGAAAACACAAGATTTAACAATAATGTGTCCTGTCAATAAGAAGTCACAATATTCAACGATAATGTGTACTGTTAATAAGAAGACACAAGATTTAACGATACTATGTACTGTCAATAAG
>NW_013872799.1:0-311 GCF_000517525.1 Limulus polyphemus
CATAACACAAAATCAGTCAGAAGTCTACAGGGATAGGTTTAGGACGGCAGTCCGTGCTAAAGGGGAGAGCCCGCAAGAGCTGGCTCAGGACTTGGAAAGCATGGCACACAAGGCCTACCCAACTGCACCACCCAATCTCCTCAAGTTGTTGCTGAGGGATCAGTTTGTAGATGCCTTGGACAGTCCACAATGTAAGATACAAGTGAAGCAAGCACACCCCTCTACCATGCAGGATGCAATGGCCAGAGCTACTCGAATTTGAATCCTACGTTAAGTCCAGCACAGAGGTACCGAGGTTGGTACAATCATCT
>NW_013872800.1:0-732 GCF_000517525.1 Limulus polyphemus
ACCAAGCTTCTAGTTCTTCACTGCCCACATCATTGTTAACCAAGCTTCTAGTTCTTCACTGCCCACATCATTCTTCAAGAAGCTTCTATAGTTCTTCACTACCCACATCATTGTTTATCAAGCTTCTAGTTCTTCACTGCCCACATCATTCTTCAAGAAACTTCTATAGTTCTTCACTACTCACATCATTGTTTATCAAGCTTCTAGTTCTTCACTGACCACATCATTGTTCACCAAGCTTCTAGTTCTTCACTACCCAAATCATTGTTCACCAAGCTTCTAGTTCTTCACTGCCCACATCATTGTTAACCAAGCTTCTAGTTCTTCACTGCCCACATCATTGTTAACCAAGCTTCTAGTTCTTCACTGCCCACATCATTCTTCAAGAAGCTTCTATAGTTCTTCACTACCCACATCATTGACCAAGCTTCTAGTTCTTCACTGACCACATCATTGTTTATCAAGCTTCTAGTTCTTCATTACCCACATCATTGTTCGCCAAGCTTCTAGTTCTTCAAAGCCCACATCATTGTTTATCAAGCTTCTAGTTCCTTACTATCTACAACATTGTTTATCAAGCTTCTAGTTCCTTACTATCTACAACATTGTTTATTAAGCTTCTAGTTCTTCACTGACCACATCATTGTTTACCAAGCTTCTAGTTCTTCACTACCCACATCATTGTTCACCAAGCTTCTAGTTCTTCACTACCCACATCATTGTTTACCAAGC
>NW_013872801.1:0-653 GCF_000517525.1 Limulus polyphemus
ACGTTAATATCTACTGTTGTTTAATGTTAGTCATTGACACTGGTATGTTACTACCTGTTTAAATGTCGTTAATATATACTGTTGTTTAATGTTGGTCTTTGACACTGGTATGTTACTACCTGTTTAAATGTCGTTAATATCTACTGTTGTTTAATGTTGGTCTTTGACACTGGTATGTTACTACCTGTTTAAATGTCGTTAATATGTACTGTTGTTTAATGTTGGCCTTTGACACTGGTATGTTACTACCTGATTAAATGTCGTTAATATCTACTGTTGTTTAATGTTTTTCTTTGACACTGGTATGTTACTACCTGTTTAAACATATTAAACAACAGTAGATATTAACGGAGTGTCAAAGACCAACAACATACCAAACAGGTAGTAACATACCAATGTTAAAGACCAACATCAAACAACAGTAGATATTAACGACATTTAAACAGGTAGTAACATACCAGTGTCAAAGACCAACATTAAACTTTAGTAGATATTAACGACATTTAAACAGGTAGTATCATACCAGTGTCAAAGACTAATATTAAACAACAATAGATATTAACGACATTTAAACAGATAGTAAAATGTCGTTAATATCTACTGTTGTTTAATGTTTTCTTTGAAACTGGTATAATACTACCTTTTTAAATGTC
>NW_013872802.1:0-403 GCF_000517525.1 Limulus polyphemus
AGAAACTGTTAGGCGAGTACAATAGTACCACATTAACAGAAACTGTTAGGTGAGTACAATAGTACCACGTTAACAGAAACTGTTAGGTGAGTACAATAGTACCACGTTAACAGAAAATGTTAGGTGAGTACAATAGTACCACATTAACAGAAACTGTTAGGTGAGTACAATAGTACCACGTTAACAGAAACTGTTAGGTGAGTACAATAGTACCACATTAACAGAAACTGTTAGGTGAGTACAATAGTACCACGTTAACAGAAACTGTTAGGTGAGTACAATAGTACCACGTTAACAGAAACTGTTAGGTGAGTACAATAGTACCACGCTAGCATAAAATGTTAGGTGAGTACAATAGTACCACATTAACAGAAACTGTTAGGTGAGTACAGTAGTACCATGT
>NW_013872803.1:0-311 GCF_000517525.1 Limulus polyphemus
TCAGGTCTGAGAGACGATCCACTATGTCGTATGGGCCTTCCCATGGAGATGACAACTTAGGAGACTTCCCTTTGGTCTTCCTGGGATTATACAACCATACCTTGTCTCCTGGTACAAAGCTGACCTCAGTAGATCTCTTATCATAAGTCAACCTCATCGAATCAGCAGACGTTTTCAAGCTTGTACGCACCTGATGGTGAACATCATCCATCCTTTCCGATAACACTTCCCCAAACTCTGCCTGTTAACAGATCCACTGGCAACTGAAGTTCCCTACCAAACATCAACTTTGCTGAAGTGTATCCAGTGGT
>NW_013872804.1:0-979 GCF_000517525.1 Limulus polyphemus
CCATACACATATGTTGTGAAATTTTAACCAGAAGTTTTATTTCCCATATATATATATATATATATCGATGTGAATGTTTAATCAGAAGATTTTATTTACCATATATATGTCGATGTGAATGTTTAATCAGGAGTTTTTTTTACCATATATAAATATATATCGTTCTAAATGTTTAATCACAAGTTTTAATTACCATATATATATCGTTGTGAATTTTTAAAAAGAAGTTTTTATTTACTATGTATATATGTATCGATGTGAATGTTTAAACAGAAGTTTTATTTTTAGATATATATATATATAAATATATCAATTGTAAGTGTTTAATAAAATTTTTTATTTACATATACATATATATATATATATCGTTGTGAATGTTTAACCAGAAGTTTTATTTATCATATATATATATATCGATGTGAATGTTTAGTCAGAAGTTTTATTTACCATATATATATCGATATGAATGTTTAATCAGGAGTTTTTATTTACCATATATATATATATATCGATGTGAATTTTTAATCAAAAGTTTTTATTTACCATATATATATATATATATATATATCAATGTGAATTTTTAAATAGAAGTTTTTATTTACCATATATCTATATTTAGATGTGAATTTTTAAACAGAAGTTTTATTTACCATATATATGTATATATATATATATATGTATCGTTGTAAATGTTTACTCAGAAGTTTTTTTATAATATATATATATATCGATGTGAATGTTTAATCAGAAGTTTTTATTTACCATATATATATATATATTTATTTGTAAATGTTTTATCAGATGTTTTATTTACCATATATATATATATTTCGTTGTAAGTGTTTAATCAGAAGTGTTTATTTAACATATATATATATATCGTTTTGAAGTTTTCATCAGAAGTTTTTATTTAATATATATATATCAATGTGAATTTTTAAACAGAAGTTTTTTATTTACCATATATATATATGTGTGT
>NW_013872805.1:0-311 GCF_000517525.1 Limulus polyphemus
CTTCATGCCCATGAGCTCAATAGTTACCCACACTGGTCCCCACAACCTTGCACAATGTCCTGTCACGCCACAGAGCTTCTATACAGCTTCTGGTATGCCTTTGGGATCCAACACCTGGATACTCACAAAGGTTTGCTAAGACGCAGAATCTATGACAAAGTTGCACCTTTGACCATCCAGCTTTCCTGTCACGTAGACACTATGTGTACTTGCCATTTTACACTTAGCTGTTGGGACTTTCACGATGGGGGGTTGGTGGGCGTCTCTCAGCACCAACCACTACTGGTTTCCCGAAGCTGACTTATTGGTGG
>NW_013872806.1:0-611 GCF_000517525.1 Limulus polyphemus
GAATACACAGAATTTAACAATCCTATGTACTATCAATAAGAAGACAAAATTTAACAATACTGTGTACTATCACTAACAAGCCAAAAGATTTAACGATACTATGTACTGTCAATAAGAAGACACGAGATTTAAAAATACTGTGTACTGTCAATAAGAAGACACAAGATTTAACAATACTGTGTACTCTCAAAAAGAAGACACAAGATTTAACAATATTGTGTACTGTCAATAAGAAGACACAAGATTTAACATTACTATGTACTATCAAAAAGAAGACAAGATTTAACAATACTGTGTACTATCACTAACGAGTGGCAAGATTTAACCTTGTTATTGATAGAACACAGTATCGTTAAATCTTATGGCTTGTTATTGATAGTACACAGTATCGTTAAATCTTGTGTTTTCTTATTGACAGTACACAGTATTGTTATATCTTGTGTCTTCTTATTGACATTACACAGTATTGTTAAATCTTGTGTCTTCTTATTGACAGTACACAGCATTGTTAAAACATGTGTCTTTTTATTGACCGTACACAGTATCAGTACACAGATCAATAACAAGCCACAAGATTTAACCATACTGTGTACTGTCAATAAGAAGACCTC
>NW_013872807.1:0-311 GCF_000517525.1 Limulus polyphemus
GCTCCTGACGAAGTTGTAATAGCGGAATATTGAGCTAATAAAGTTATATTCTGGAGATATAGGTCGTGATTATATTTATTGATATCTCCTGACGAAGTTGTAATAGCGGAAAATTAAGCTAATAAAGTTATATTCCGAAGATATAAGTCGTGATTACATTTATTGATATCTCCTGACGAAGCTATAACAGCGGAAAATTGAGCTAATCAAGTTATATTCCGGGGATATAGGTCGTGATTATATTTATTGATATCTCCTGACGAAGTTGTAAGAGCGGAATATTGAGCTAATAAAGTAATATTCCAGGGATA
>NW_013872808.1:0-311 GCF_000517525.1 Limulus polyphemus
TTGTGTACTATCAATAAAAAGACACAAGATTTTTCGATACTGTGTACTGTTAATAAGAAGACACAAGATTTAATTATACTGTGTACTGTCAATAAGAAGACACAAGATTTAACAATACTATGTACTGTCAATAAGAAGACACAAGATTTAACAATACTGTGTCCTGTCAATAAAAAGACAAGATTTAACAATACTGTGTACTGTCAATAAGAAGACACAATATTTATAAATACTGTGTACTATCAATAAGAACACACAAGATTTAACACTAATGTGTACTGTCAATAAGAAGACACAATATTCAACGATAA
>NW_013872809.1:0-311 GCF_000517525.1 Limulus polyphemus
TCTCAAAGTTATTCTGTTCTCCACACAACTGAACTTGCTGAAAGGCTGATACTTCCAAACAAATCGGCTTTCTCAGGACACAAGTCATTTGCTGCTTCCATCATACATTCTTTGATGAAGTTGCCGTCAGTAAACGGTTTTCCTCGCTCTGCCATCTTATGCACTATTTTGTAACTTGTACGAGTGACAGATTCATTTTCAGCAAACAATCTCGTGAAGAGATTCCTTTGAAATTCCAATGTACGTTTCATGAACTCAAATTTCTCAGAACGCAACTTTCCAGAAAACTTCGAATATGTTGACAGATGTTT
>NW_013872810.1:0-311 GCF_000517525.1 Limulus polyphemus
AAAAAGTTGGAGTAATATAACCCAACAATGTGTTGATACTGGTAATAGTGTTAATCAAAGAGTTGGAGTAGTATAACCCAACAATGTGTTGATACTAGTAATAGTGTTAATCGAAGAGTTGGAGTAATATAACCCAACAATGTGTTGATACTAGTAATAGTGTTAATCGAAGAGTTGGAGTAATATAACCCAACAATGTGTTGATACTAGTAATAGTGTTAATCAAAGAGTTGGAGTAATATAACCCAACAATGTGTTGATACTGGTAATAGTGTTAATCAAAGAGTTGGAGTAATATAACCCAACAATGT
>NW_013872811.1:0-334 GCF_000517525.1 Limulus polyphemus
AAGGGTCGTGGGTTCGAATCCCTGTTCCACCAAACATGATTGCCCTTTCAGCCGTGGGGGCGTTATAATGAGACGGTCAATCCCACTATTCGTTGGTAAAAGAGTAGCCCAAGAGTTGGCGGTGGGTGGTGATGACTAGCTGCCTTCCCTCTAATCTTACACTGCTAAATTAGGGACGGCTAGCGCAGATAGCCCTCGTTTAGTTTTGCGCGAAATTCAAACATTAAATAATGCAGATAAAATTCTCACAGACAATCAGTTTTAATCTAACATATTAAACGTTAGGCCTATCACTTATACGTAGCTAACTTCACCCTGAAATTTTCCTTTGCCC
>NW_013872812.1:0-309 GCF_000517525.1 Limulus polyphemus
GTGATTTCCACAGTTCCAACATCCTTTCTGGATACCAGCCTTTCCTGCTGTGGCACCTCCCCTTGCTGAAGTTTCCAGCATTGAGCTCTCTTGTGCCCAGGTTTGTTACAGTGCCAGCAAAGTCCCTCAAACTTCTCTGAAAGCTGATCCTTTCTGGCCTTGAATCCAGATGACTGTACCAACCTCGGTACCTCTGTGCTGGACTTAACGTAGGATTCAAATTCGAGAGCTCTGGCCATTGCATCCTGCATGGTAGAGGAGTGTGCTTGCTTCACTTGTATCTTAAGTTGTGGACTGTCCAAGGCATCT
>NW_013872813.1:0-352 GCF_000517525.1 Limulus polyphemus
CCCGTGTTTAGTGGATATACTGTTTAGTAACAACACCAGTGTTTTAATAATAATACGTGGGTTTAATGGAGATATTGTTTAGTAACAACACCAGTGTTTTAATAATAATATGTGTGTTTAGTGGATATACTGTTTAGTAACAACACCAGTGTTTTAATAATAATACGTGTGTTTAATGGAGATATTGTTTAGTAACAACACCAGTGTTTTAATAATAATACGTGTGTTTAATAGAGATATTGTTTAGTAACAACATCAGTGTTTTAATAATAATAATACCTGTGTTTAATGGATATACTGTTTAACAACATCACCAGTGTTTTAATAATAATACGTGTGTTTAATGGAGATA
>NW_013872814.1:0-803 GCF_000517525.1 Limulus polyphemus
TGACTAGAATATGGCTGATCCTTATGCTGTTCACTGTGTGACCAGTTTGTAGAATGACTAGAATGTAGCTGACCCTTATACTGTTCACTGTGTGACCAGTTTGTAGAATGGCTAGAATCTGGCTGATCCTTATGCTGTTCACTGTGTGACCAGTTTGTAGAATGACTAGAATATGTCTGACCCTTATGCTGTTCACTGTTTGACCAGTTTGTAGAATGACTAGAATATGACTGATCCTTATACTGTTCACTGTGTGACCAGTTTGTAGAATGACTAGAATGTAGCTGACCCTTATGCTGTTCACTGTGTGGGTCAGCTACATTCTAGCCATTCTACAAACTTCACACAGTGAACAGCATAAGGGTCAGCTACATTCTAGCCATTCTACAAACTAATCACACAGTGAACAGCATAAGGGTCAGCTACATTCTAGCCATTCTACAAACTGGTCACACAGTGAACAGCATAAGGGTCAGCTACATTCTAGTCATTCTACAAATTAGTCACACAGTGAACAGTATAAGGGTCAGCTACATTCTAGTCATTCTACAAACTAATCACACAGTGAACAGCATAAGAGTTTGTAAAATGGCTAGAATGTAGCTGACCCTTATGCTGTTCACTGTGTGACCAGTTTGTAGAATGGCTAGAATGTAGCTGACCCTTATGCTGTTCACTGTGTGATTAGTTTGTAGAATGCCTAGAATGTAGCTGACCCTTATGCTGTTCACTGTGTGACCAGTTTGTAAAATGGCTAGAATGTAGCTGACCCTTATGCTGTTCACTGTGTGACTAGTTTGTAG
>NW_013872815.1:0-445 GCF_000517525.1 Limulus polyphemus
ACTAAATTAATGTCTACATCTAAATGATGAACATTAATATTACTGTTATAACTGTATTCTGCTTTCTACTAAATTAATGTCTACATCTAAATGATAAACACGAATATCACTGTAGCTTTCTACTAAATTAATGTCTACATCTAAATGATGAACACGAATATCACTGTTATAACTATATTCTGCCTTCTACTAAATTAATGTCTACATCTAAATGATGAACATCAATATTACTGTTTTAACTGTATTCTGCTTTCTACTAAATTAATGTCTACATCTAAATGATGAACATCAATATTACTGTTTTAACTGTATTCTGCTTTCTACTAAATTAATGTCTACATCTAAATGATAAACACGAATATCACTGTTATAACTATATTCTGCCTTCTACTAAATTAATGTCTACATCTAAATGATGAACATCAATATTACTGTTATAACTGTA
>NW_013872816.1:0-525 GCF_000517525.1 Limulus polyphemus
ATGATTACAAGCTCGAACACTGTTGTAACTTGTAGGCCTAAGTTTCAGCTATTCAAATGCTTTTCTTCTTTCAACGTTATTACAAGCTCGAACACTGTTGTAACTTGTAGGCCTAAGTTTTCAGCTATTCGAATGCTTTTCTTCATTTAACATTATTACAAGCTCGAACACTGTTGCAACTTGTAGGCCTAAGTTTTCAGCTATTCGAATTATTTTCTTCTTTTAAAATTATTACAAGCTCGAACACTGTTGTAATTTGTAGGCCTACGTTTTCAGCTATTCGAATACTTTTCTTCATTCAACATTATTAATTATTACAAGCTCGAACACTGTTGCAACTTGTAGGCCTAAGTTTTCAGCTATTAAAATGCTTTTCTTCTTTTAAAATTATTACAAGCTCGAACACTGTTGTAACTTGTAGGCCTAAATTTTCAGCTATTCAAATCCTTTTCTTCATTCAACATTATTACAAGCTCGAACACTGTTGAAACTTGTAGGCCTACAAGTTACAGCTATTCAAATGCT
>NW_013872817.1:0-309 GCF_000517525.1 Limulus polyphemus
TTAGTGCTAGACTGTTGCTAATAAAAGATATTAGTGCTAGACTGTTGCTAATAAAAGATATTAGTGCTAGACTGTTGCTAATAAAAGATATTATTGCTGGACTGTTTCTAATAAAAGATATTAGTGCTAGACTGTTGCTAATAAAAGATATTAGTGCTAGACTGTTGCTAATAAAGATATTAGTTGCTAGACTGTTTCTAATAAAAGATATTAGTGCTAGACTGTTGCTAATAAAAGATATTAGTGCTAGACTGTTGCTAATAAAAGATATTAGTGCTTGACTGTTGCTAATAAAAGATATTAGTGCTA
>NW_013872818.1:0-556 GCF_000517525.1 Limulus polyphemus
GTGAAGAATGGTTCGTGTATCGACTGATGTGTGAACATATAGTGCATGTATCAAGTGGTGTGTGAAGAATGGTTCGTGTATCGACTGATGTGTGAACATATAGTGCATGTATCAAGTGGTGTGTGAAGAATGGTTCGTGTATCGACTGATGTGTGAACATATAGTGCATGTATCAAGTGGTGTGTGAACGATGGTTCGTGTATCGACTGATGTGTGAACATATAGTGCATGTATCAAGTGGTGTGTGAAGAATGGTTCGTGTATCGACTGATGTGTGAACATATAGTGCATGTATTGAGACGTGTGAACATATAGTGCATGTATCAAGTGGTGTGTGAACAATGGTTCGTGTATCGACTGATGTGTGAACATATAGTGCATGTATCCAAGTGGTGTGTGAACGAATGGTTCGTGTATCGACTGATGTGTGAACAATGGTTCGTGTATCGACTGATGTGTGAACATATAGTGCATGTATCAAGTGGTGTGTGAACAATGGTTCGTGTATCGACTGATGTGTGAACATATAGTGCATGTATTGAGACGTGTGAACATA
>NW_013872819.1:0-337 GCF_000517525.1 Limulus polyphemus
GTAATAACCAATAAATAAATTAGGTGATAACGTAATAACCAATAAATAAATTAGGTGATAATTTAATAACCAATAAATGAATTAGGTGATAATTTAATAGCCAATAAATGAATTAGGTGATAAGTTAATAACCAATAAATGAATTATGTTATAACTTAAAGCCAATAAATGAATTAGGTGATAATTTAATAGCCAATAAATGAATTAGGTGATAATTTAATAGCCAATAAATGAATTAGGTGATAAGTTAATAACCAATAAATGAATTATGTTATAACTTAAATGAATTAGGTGATAATTTAATAACCAATAAATGAATTAGGTGATAATTTAATAA
>NW_013872820.1:0-311 GCF_000517525.1 Limulus polyphemus
GGAGTCTATTCTTACGAGAGTTACCTTTATAGAATGAGTCTATTCTTACGATAGTGCATTTATAGAAGGAGTCTATTCTTACGACAGTTACCTTTATAGAAGGAGTCTATTCTTACGACAGTTACCTTTATAGAAGGAGTCTATTCTTACGACAGTTACCTTTATAGAAGGAGTCTATTCTTACGACAGTTACCTTTATAGAATGAGTCTATTCTTACGACAGTTACCTTTATAGAATGAGTCTATTGTTAAGACAGTTACCTTTATAGAAGGAGTCTATTGTTACGACAGTTTCCTTTATAGAAAGAGTC
>NW_013872821.1:0-361 GCF_000517525.1 Limulus polyphemus
GATTGACCGTTAAATCTTAATGCCCCCACGGCTGAAAGGGCGAGCATATTTGGTGAGACGGGTATTTAAAATTGTGGACAGCTAGTGCAGATAACCCTCGAGTGGTTTTAGCTATACCAGTAACACCGAATCTTTAGCGTGTAACATTAATAAACACTAATATCTAATGTGTAACATTAATGAACACTAATCTCTGATGTGTAACATTAAGGAACACTAATCTCTAATGTGTAACATTAAGAAACACTAATCTCTAATGTGTAACATTAAGAAACACTAATCTCTAATGTGCAACATTAAGAAACACTAATTCTCTAATGTGTAACATTAATGAACACTAATCTCTAATGTGTAACATTAA
>NW_013872822.1:0-311 GCF_000517525.1 Limulus polyphemus
CAAGAAGAACGAGAAATTAAACAAGTAGAGAGAGTACAGCAGTTGTTGGAGGAAAAAGAGAAGAAACAAGAAGAGAGACAACAGCAGTTGCAAGAAAACCTGCAACAGTGGCAGCTCGAACAACAAAATAAACAAGAAGAGAGATTACAGCAGTTGTTGGAGGAAAAAGAAATGAAACAAGAAGAAAAGTTACAGCAGTTGTTGGAGGAAAAAGAAAAGAAACAAGAAGAGAAATTACAGCAGTGCCAAGAAAACCTACAACAATGGCAGCTCGAACAACAAAATAAACAAGAGAGATTACAGCAGTTGTT
>NW_013872823.1:0-488 GCF_000517525.1 Limulus polyphemus
GATTTTTATATGGTTTAGCTATCACTTTTTATAATTAGTTTTTGTTCTACGTGTTTTGTCTCTCCCTTCTCTATATTCTGAACACTATTCATATTAGCTATTTAGGACAATAACAATTGCTATGGTGTAGACTCAACGATATCAAACACCAAAAGATTCTAATTGTATTTGAAATAGAACATTAGTGACAGCCTTTATCACACTAAATTCTTTTAGTAGTGGATGAGAAATTTGAAGATTTAGAAAAGGCATGAGGTTATTTATATTTACAAACAATTGTGTGTTCTACGTGATTCTAAACATCACCCTGATTTTGCAAATTTCCAATTACGTGTTGAGTTAATAATATCTTATGTGTGTTTCTCCAGTCATAGTCCATGTTGGTGCATTTGAAATGTCGTTTTCAGAAGTCTCTATATCTAGATAATTTTTAAGTGTTTATATCGTTTCCAGTTTCTTCCCGTCAATTTTCGTTTTTATAATGTTTT
>NW_013872824.1:0-307 GCF_000517525.1 Limulus polyphemus
TCAATGAGATGACAAGATTGAACGATAATGTGTACTGTCAATAAGAAGACACAAGATTTAACGATACTGTGTACTGTCAATAAGAAGACACAAGATTTAAAAATACTGTGTACTGTCACTAAGAAGACACAGGATTTAACAATACTGTGTACTGTCAAGAAGAAGACACAAGTTTTAAAGATACACTGTACTGTCAATAAGAAGACAACAAGATTTAACGATAATGTGTACTTTCACTAACGAGCCACAAGATTTAACGATACTGTGCACTATCAATAAGAAAACACATGATTTAACATTACCTGTC
>NW_013872825.1:0-312 GCF_000517525.1 Limulus polyphemus
ATCAATAAGAACTATTGGCAATTTTGTGAAAGAGATGATGTGACAGGTGGACTTGGCAAGATGAGTCTGATTTTCTGTTTTATGGCTCTGTAACCAAATAAGATTGAAAGCTACAAAAATTATGCTTTCCCTAACCAATGACAATATTATGAGTAATTTAGGTTAAATTTTGTCTTTCTCATAGGGGCGGTAAATTTACAATTGGAAACAAAATCTCTGAATGGAGAAACATTTTGTAAATATATAGATCAGTGGTCGGCAACCTTTTTTTGATCGCGGGTTAATTTTTTTTTTAATTTAGCATTGTGTTGG
>NW_013872826.1:0-610 GCF_000517525.1 Limulus polyphemus
TTGTTGGAGGAAAAATAAAAGAAACAAGAAGAGAGACAACAGCAGTTGCAAGAAAACCTGCAACAGTGGCAGCTCGGACAGCAAAATAAACAAGAAGAGAAATTACAGCAGTTGTTGGAGGAAAAAGAAAAGAAACAAGAAGAAAAATTACAGCAGTGGCAACTGGAACAAGAAAGGAAACAGGAAGAAAGTCAGCAGCAACTACAGGAAAGCCAACAACAGTGGCAAGAAGTACAAATGGAAAACATTAGTAAATTAAAAAGCGAATTAGATACATTAAAGGATGATTTATTGTCTTTTACACAAGGAGGATTACATTAGCCATCGACTTAACTAGACCCAGACAATGGCAAGCCCCTTCCGGACCCAGAATCAGTCAGAAGTCTACAGGGTTAGGTTTAGGACGAGAGTCCGTGCTAAAGGAGAGAGCTTGGACAGGATTTGGAAAGTATGGCACACAAGGCCTACCCAACTGTGCCACCCGATGTCCTCAAGTTGTTGCTGAGGCATCAGTTTGTAGACGCCTTGGACAGTCCACAACTGAAGATACAAGTAAAGCAAGCACACCCCTCTACTATGCAGGATGCAATGGCCAGAGCTCTTGAATTCG
>NW_013872827.1:0-311 GCF_000517525.1 Limulus polyphemus
TACATTATCGTTGAATATTGTGTCTTCTTTATGACAGTACACAGTATCGTTAAATCTAGTGTCTTCTTATTGACAGTACACAGTATTGTTAAATCTTGTGATTTCTTATTGACAGTACACAGTATCGTTAAATCTTGTGTCTTCTTATTGACAGGACACATTATTGTTAAATCTTGTGTTTTCTTACTGACAGTACACATTATCGTTGAATATTGTGTCTTATTATTGACAGTACACAGAAACGTTAAATCTTGTGTCCTTATTGACAGTACACAGAAACTTAATCTTGTGTCTTCTTATTGACAGTTACA
>NW_013872828.1:0-311 GCF_000517525.1 Limulus polyphemus
GAAGAAAGACCAAGATTTGAAGCCAATAATTGATTTTCTACAAACAAGTGTTTTGCGCCCTGCTTGGGAAAATGTGTCTAGCTTAAGCCCTGTGACAAAGAACTATTGGGCACAATGGGACCAGTTGAAGCTTGAAGATGGTATTCTTCTCCGGAGATGGGAAACTGCAGATGGGAAGTGACGACCAGGCAAACTGTTATACCGAGAAAGTTACGGGAAGTTATGCTGCATCAAACCCATGATAGTTTAACAGGAGGACATATTGGAGTTAAGAAGACATTGAGTCACCTACAGCAGAGATTTTACTGGAT
>NW_013872829.1:0-311 GCF_000517525.1 Limulus polyphemus
ATCATACACTAGTAGCACACTTCTAAATGACACATCACACACTAGTAGCACACTTCTAAATGACACATCACACACTAGTAGCACACTCTAAATGACACATCATACACTAGTAGCACACTTCTAAATGACACATCATACATTAGTAGCACACTCTAAATGACACATCGTACACTAGTAGCACACTTCTAAATGACACATCATACACTAGTAGCACACTTCTAAATGACACATCATACACTAGTAGCACACTTCTAAATGACACATCATACACTTGTAGCACACTTCTAAATGACACATCATACACTTGTAGC
>NW_013872830.1:0-311 GCF_000517525.1 Limulus polyphemus
ATTGTTATATAATAGACTACTGTTGTTATATAATAGACTACTGTTGTTATATAATAGACTACTATTGTTATACATGAGACTACTATTGTTATATAATAGACTACTATTGTTATATAATAGACTGCTATTTTTGTATAATATACTACTATTGTTATATAATAGACTGCTATTGTTGTATAATAGACTGCTATTGTTATATAATAGACTACTGTTGTTATATAATAGACTACTATTGTTATACATGAGACTACTGTTGTTATATAATAGACTACTGTTGTTATATAATAGACTACTACTGTTATATAATAGAC
>NW_013872831.1:0-334 GCF_000517525.1 Limulus polyphemus
AACTCATATATTTACAACATATCTACATGTGTTTCCTTAAGTCCGAGTGGATTAAATAGGACCCAATAGCTAGTATCGTTCTATGACGCACTGTTGACTTTAGTCAGCAGCCAAAGTGTTAATTAATTCATATATTTACAACATATCTACATGTGTTTCCTTAAGTCCGAGTGGATTAAATAGGACCCAATAGCTAGTATCGTTCTATGACGCACTGTTGACTTTAGTCAGCAGCGAATGTGTTAATTAACTCATCTATTTACAACATATCTACATGTGTTTCCTTAAGTCCGAGTGGATCAAACTGGACTCAATAGCTAGTATCGTTCTATGA
>NW_013872832.1:0-311 GCF_000517525.1 Limulus polyphemus
TTATATCTATAGTATTGTTGATTTTCCTACTAAAGGAATGTTGAATATTTTAAATCTATAGTATTGTTGATTTTCCTACTAAAGATACATTGAATATTTTATATGTATAATATTGTTGATTTCTTTACTAAAGGAATGTTGATAATTTAATATCTATAGTATTGTTGATTTTCCTACTAAGGGAATGTTGAATATTTTATATCTATAGTATTGTTTATTTTCCAACTAAAGATACATTGAATATTTTATATCTATAGTATTGTTGATTTTCTTACTAAAGGAATGTTGAATATTTTATATCTATAGTTTTA
>NW_013872833.1:0-310 GCF_000517525.1 Limulus polyphemus
AATAATGAAGAGATACACTATACTTTGGTGTATATGAACCACAGTAGAGTTATGTTATTCATTTGCATGTCCTGTGTGTAATAATGAAGAGATATATTATACTTTAATGTATATGAACCACAGTAAAGGTATGTTGTTCAGTAGCAAGTACTGTGTGTAATAATGAAGAGATACACTATACTTTGGTGTATATGAACCACAGTAGATATATGTTGTTCAGTTGCAAGTCCTGTGTGTTATAATGAAGAGATACACTATACTTATGTGTATATGAACCACAGTTGAAGTATGTTATTCAGTAGCAATTACT
>NW_013872834.1:0-822 GCF_000517525.1 Limulus polyphemus
TATGTTCCACTAAAGTTAAAGAATGGTTGAAGTTGTTCCACTACAGTTAAAGAATGGTTGATTCTGTTCCACTACAGTTAAAGAACGGTTGAATCTGTTCCACTACAATTTTAACTGTAGTGGAACAACTTCAACCATTCTTTAATTGTAGTGGAACACAATCAACCATTCTTTAACTGTAGTGGAACATATTCAACCACTCTTTAACTGTATGGGAACACAATCAACCATTCTTTAATTGTAGTGGAACAACTTCAACCATTCTTTAACTGTAGGGGAACATATTCAACCATTCTTTAATTGTAGGGGAACATATTCAACCATTCTTTAATTGTAGTGGAACAGATTCAACCATTCTTTAACTGTAGGGGAACATATTCAACCATTCTTTAAAATGGTTGAATATGTTCCACTACAGTTAAAGAATGGTTGAATTTGTTCCACTACAGTTAAAGAATGGTTGATTGTGTTCCACTACAATTAAAGAATGGTTGAATATGTTCCACTACAGTTAAAGAATGGTTGATTGTGTTCCCCTACAGTTAAAGAATGGTTGAATCTGTTCCACTACAATTAAAGAATGGTTGAATATGTTCCACTACAGTTAAAGAATGGTTGAATATGTTCCACTAAAGTTAAAGAATGGTTGAAGTTGTTCCACTACAGTTAAAGAATGGTTGATTGTGTTCCACTACAATTAAAGAATGGTTGAATCTGTTCCACTACAATTAAAGAATGGTTGAATCTGTTCCACTACAATTAAAGAATGGTTGAAGTTGTTCCACTACAGTTAAAGAATGGTTGAATCTGTTCCACTACAAT
>NW_013872835.1:0-310 GCF_000517525.1 Limulus polyphemus
ATACTGATGTATTTTGTTGTCAGTTGTGGAACTTGTGTTTTACTTTCTACCAACATCCTTCGTTTTAAGATGTAGAACCTAATTTTTATTTTATACCAACACCATTTGTTGTCAGATGTAGAACCCGTGTTTCACTTTATACTAATGTCTTCTGTTTTCAGTTGTGGAACATGTGTTTTACTTTTTACCAAATCCTTTGTTGTCAGATGTAGAACCTGTGTTTTACTTTATACCAACATCCTTTGTTGTCAGATGTAGAACCTGAGTTTCACTTTATACTAATGTCTTTTGTTTAAGTTGTGGAACCTGT
>NW_013872836.1:0-706 GCF_000517525.1 Limulus polyphemus
AAAACTAGCACAATTATATATAACCTAAATTGGAGGTACTCTTTTGGAACTTATTAAATTATTATTATTTGCTGAACAAAAAACGTGGATAGATATAAATTATTTAGCAAGAAATTATGTTTTAGTGTTTGGAGCTACAAAAGAGGTAGCCAAGTATAGTATTTGACTTCAATAAAGGGTTAAATACAGGGTTATTAAATACCATACTTGGCTGCCTGTTTTATAGGAAGCAATAAAATAGTTAGCCAAGTATGGTATTTGATAACCATGTATTGAAGCTAGAAAATAGGTAGCCAAGTATAGTATTTGATAACCCTGTATTGAAGCTAGAAAACAGGTAGCCTAGTATGGTATTTGATAATCCTGTATTGAAGCTAGAAAACAGGTAGCCAAGTATGATATTTGATAACCCTATATTGAAGCTAGAAAACAGGTAGCCAAGTATGGTATTTGATAACCCTGTATTGAAGCTACAAAACAGGTAGCCAAGTATGGTATTTGATAACCCTGTATTGAAGCTACAAAACAGGAAGCCAAGTATGGTATTTCATAATCATGTATTGAAGCTAGAAAACAGGTAGCCAAGTATGGTAATTTGATAACCCTATATTGAAGCTAGAAACAGGTAGCCAAGTATAGTATTTGATAACCCTTTATTGAAGCTATAAGACAGGAAGCCAAGTATGGTATTTGATAACCCTTTATT
>NW_013872837.1:0-311 GCF_000517525.1 Limulus polyphemus
CTCACTACCTACACACACATTCTGTCACGTTGTGAGCATCTTATTTATATACCAGACAAACATATATCTAGTAAATGCTAGGGCATTCACGAAGGAACAAGATACTTCTAGTAATTAAATGTACAGCAGTACAATAACAAAATTACAATTCAACAAAGTCTCTTAATTTTATGGGACGTATCTTCTTCCGTACTGGTCTCCGTCTCGTTGGCTTCTGCTTCATGTGGGGTTCATCTGCTTCATCAGTAAATGTCCTATCATCGGTAACAGTCACATCAGTGGTAGTAATTTCATCAAGAGCTTCATCGTTT
>NW_013872838.1:0-311 GCF_000517525.1 Limulus polyphemus
TGTTCTACAGGCCATCAACAGTGGAGGGAGTAAGATATCCCAGTCATCTTGGTGTCTATTACAAAACTCTGTCAATTCCTGTCCTAGTGTCCAGTTGTACTTTTCTACCATCCCATCAGACTGTGGGTGAGTAGCGTTGTCCTGGTCTTTCAGATGCCAAACAACTTGCAGCATTCTTGGAACACAGCCGATTCAAAGATATGGCCTTGATCTGAATGAAGTTCATATGGCACACCAAATCTAAAGAAGAAATCACTAATAGCCGAAGCTACAGTTGTAGCTTCCTGATTTGGTATTGCATATGCCTCAGG
>NW_013872839.1:0-349 GCF_000517525.1 Limulus polyphemus
TATTTTGGTTACAAATTCGGTAACTAAAGTTACACCTACGTGTTCGTGGAGTTGTTGTACCAAAAAACGCTACAGATGAGTATGATGGTTACAAATTCAATAACTAGAGTTACACCTAGGTGTTCGTGGAGTTGGTGTACCAAATAACGCTAACGATGAGTATGGTGGTTATAAATTCGGTAACTAGATATAAACCTAAGTGTTCATGAAATAGTTTTACCAAGTAACGCTAAAGATGAGCATGGTGATTATAAATTCTATAACTAGAGTTACACCTATGTTTTCATGGAGTAGTTGTACCAAGTAAGGCTAAAGATGAATATGTTGGTTACAAATTCGGTAACTAGAG
>NW_013872840.1:0-311 GCF_000517525.1 Limulus polyphemus
GGCTTGGTCATCATATCACTTGCCCACTTCTTTCGTCTGACTATGTTGGCAGGTCTTAATAAGGGCTTCCATCTAGCTGCTCTGCAACGATAACCCAATCTGTGGAGAATCCGTTGAACAGATTTCGGGCTCATCCCACCAAATTGGCCACTTCTGCAGTTGTTAATCTGGGATCCATTTCGATGCTCCTCTTGACAGCCCTTTTTGTCCTCTCTGATGGACCAGGACGACCCGGACGCTGCTCATTTGTTTCCTTGCCGTGTTTCCTGAACTGCACGATGATTCTGTTGACTGTCGAAAGCGAGATTCCC
>NW_013872841.1:0-311 GCF_000517525.1 Limulus polyphemus
ATACTGTGTACTGTCAATAAGAAGTTACAATATTTAACGATACTGTGTACTTTCACTAAGAAGACACAAGATTTAACAATACTGTGTACTGTCAGTAAAAAGACACAAGATTTAACGACACTGTGTACTGTCAATAAGAAGACACAAGATTTAGCAATACCGTGTACTTTCAATAAGAAGACACAAGATTTAACAATACTGTGTACTGTCAATAAGAAGACACAAGATTTAACAAAACTGTGTACTGTCAATAAGAATACACACGATTTAGCAATACCGTGTACTGTCAATAAAAAGACAAAAGATTTAAC
>NW_013872842.1:0-796 GCF_000517525.1 Limulus polyphemus
AGATATTTTTTATGAGAGGTGGTGACTAAATCTTGTGTGTGGGACATGTCGACGGCACGGGTTTTCCTGTATATACTGGTGATCACTTTATTGTTTTCTCTCTCCGTTAACTGGCCCGGCATGGCCAGGTGGTTAGAGCGCTGGACTCGCAATCTGAGGGTCGCGGGTTCGAATCCCCGTCCCACCAAAAATGCTCGCCCTTTCAGCCGTGGGGGCGTTATAATGTAACGGTCAATCCCACTATTCGTTGGTAAAAGAGTAGCTCAAGAGTTGGCGGTGATGACTAGCTGCCTACCCTCTTTTCCATTGCTTTTCACGTGTTTCCATTAATATAGCAGTGTGGCATTATTTTTTTGAAAACTAAGACATATCAGCATTTCTGAAGTTCGAAATTCATGATGTTAGAAAAACACGTAGGTTCAAGAAGAAAAACAGCCCCTGAAGAAGAAAGATCCACCTTCCGAAAGCGTTCGGGTTACAGGATTTTTATTCATTATTAGCTTGTTCTATATTGTTATAAGTAGCTCGTTTTTTGTTTTGTTTCAGAATTTCGCGCAAAGCTACACGAGGGCCATCTGCGCTAGCCGTCCCTAATTTAGCAGTGTAAGACTATATAGAATAGTACATGAACTTCAGTCCTTACAGATAAGACGGATTTCCTTTTAGTTCATCCAAGATGGGATCACTTTTCACAATACATACACGTTTCTCTAGGATCAGAATTGGTGTAACTTCTTTTTCTTCATAACTTTCTTCTGAACAGTTTTCTCAGCCAAATATTTCATAATAGTCACGT
>NW_013872843.1:0-314 GCF_000517525.1 Limulus polyphemus
TCTCTTCTTGTTTCTTTCTTTTCCTCCAACAACTGCTGTAATCTCTCTTCTTGTTTCTTTTCTTTTTCCTCCAACAACTGCTGTAATCTCTCTTCTTGTTTCTTTTCTCGTTGTTCTTGTTTACTTTCTCGTTCTTCTTGTTTCTTTTGCTGTTCTTGTATTGCTGTCATCAAATCTGTTAAGATGTAGTTTGATTTGCCACCTCTCGTTTCCATCTTCTTTTTTTTTTAGCCCGCTTCTGACACCAATTTGTTACGTCTCTGTGTTCGTTTGTTAATTGCCATAGAAATTCTTTCCGAGAAATTTCAGTGATA
>NW_013872844.1:0-312 GCF_000517525.1 Limulus polyphemus
ACAACTACTCCATAAACACCTAGGTTAACTCTAGTTACAGTATTTATAACCACCATACTCATCTGTAGCCTTACTTGGTACAACTACTCCATAAACACCTAGGTGTATCTCTAGTTACCGAATATATAACCACCATACTCTCTTTAGCGTTATTTGGTACAACAACTCCACGAATACCTAGATGTAACTCTAGTTACCGAATTTATAACCACCATACTCATCTTTAGCCTTATTTGGTACAGCCACTCTACGAACACCTAGCTGTAACACTAGTTACCGAATTTGTAACCACCATACGTATCTTTAGCGTTA
>NW_013872845.1:0-620 GCF_000517525.1 Limulus polyphemus
CAACATATCTCACCACCAACTCTTAGACTACATCCTAAAAAAAGATTCGACTCTCATTCTTATAAACTGATAGACTAGAGAAGGTAGTTAGTCAACATATCTCACCACCAACTCTTAGACTATATCTTAAAAAAAAGGTTTGACTCTCATTCTTATTAAGTGATAGACTAGAGAAGGTAGTTAGTCAACATATCTCACCACCAACTCTTAGACTATGTCCTAAAAAAAGGTTTGACTCTCATTCTTATTAACTGATAGACTAGAGAAGGTAGTTAGTCAACATATCTCACCACCAACTCTTCCTAAAAAAAGATTTTTTTAGGAAGAGTTGGTGGTGAGATATGTTGACTAACTACTTCTCTAGTCTATCAGTTAATAAGAATGAGAGTCAAACCTTTTTTTAGGATATAGTCTAAGAGTTGGTGGTGAGATATGTTGACTAACTACCTTCTCTAGTCCATCAGTTTATGAGAATGAGAGTCGAAGAATCGACTCTCATTCTCATAAACTGATAGACAAGAGAAGTTAGTTAGTCAACATATCTCACCATCAACTCTTCCTCAAAAAGATTTGACTCTCATTCTCATAAACTGATAGACTAGAGAAGATAGTTAGTCAAC
>NW_013872846.1:0-311 GCF_000517525.1 Limulus polyphemus
TTCCAAGTCCTTGCCAGCTCCGTCCTTTAGCACGGACTCTCGTCCTGAACCTGGTCCCGTAGACTTCTGACTGGTTTTGGGTTCCGTACCTGACTTCTAGAGCCGACACCAGTGTTCTATAGCTGTGCCTGTCGGCTGCTGTCAACTGTCCAAGTATTTCCAGTGGTTGTCCCTTCAAGCTCGTTGCCAGATATACAGCTTTCTGCTCCTCTGTCCATCCATTCATCTCTGCCAGTAGCTCAAACTGTGCTCTATATGCTTCCCACGGTGCTTTCCCCTCATATTCCTGTGGCTTCCTTCGCACTGAATTA
>NW_013872847.1:0-201 GCF_000517525.1 Limulus polyphemus
GTACTGTCAGTAAGAAAACACAAAAATTATTGCTAAATCTGTCCTGTCAATAAGAAGAAAGAAGATTTAACGATACTGTGTACTGTCAATAAGAAGACACAAGATTTAACGATACTGTGTACTGTCAATAAGAAGACACAAATTTAACGATACTGTGTACTGTCAATAAGAAGACACAAGATTTAACGATACTGTGTACTG
>NW_013872848.1:0-583 GCF_000517525.1 Limulus polyphemus
TAACCACTTTTGTACCACAGCTTTCTTATTGTATATAAAAAGGTAACTATTTTTTCCTGTGCTAGACAATTAACTGTGACTGACTGAGCTTCTGTGTTTTTTAATTTCAAAGTTTTCTTCATCTCTTCTAGTTCTACATGACTGTCCTTTACTTCTTTAATTGAGTGCATCGGGTAGAAAGATGAACAAGAAGGATTTGATGTTATACAATCGCCACTTGATGAACCACCATTAATATTTGAGACAAACGAAGAAGTTCGTCAAGCTAAAGAACTAAAAGAGTCGCTGTAATACCATAGGTTTCTTTGAGACAAGAGAAACAGATTTTCTTTATTTTCCTCTGAGTTACTCACACAGTCATCTTGAGAGGAAAATAAACACTCACTAGCTGTTCTTGTGAGTTTTTAAATTCTACTATTGCCATCAGTTCTTCTTCCTCTGTTTCACATTCTTCTAATTCTATACTGTTGCTTTCTTTTTCGTCTTCATCTCTAGCACAACTGTAAAGCAATTTAATAAAGTGTTACATATTTTCGGTATTCAACTAACTATTGCTGTTATTATCAATAATAAAACAATCCGA
>NW_013872849.1:0-624 GCF_000517525.1 Limulus polyphemus
GTGTACTGTCAATAAGAAGACACAAGATTTAACAATACTATGTACTATAAAAATTAGACAAGATTTAACAATACTGTGTACTATCACTAACAAGCCACAAGATTTAACGATACTGTGTACTGTCAATAAAAAGGAACAAGTTTTAACAATGCTGAGTACTGTCAATAGGAAGACACATGATTTAACGATACTGTGTACTCTCAATAACAAGCCATAAGATTTAACGATACTGTCTACTATCACTAACAATCCACAATATTTAACGAAACTGTGTACTGTCAATAAGAAGACAAATTATTTAACAATACTGTGTACTGTCAATAAGAAGTCACAAGATTTAACGATACTGTGTACTATCAATAACAAGACAGAATATTTAACGCTGGCTTGTTATTGATAGTACACAGTATCGTTAAATCTTGTGTCTTCTTATTGACAGTACACAGTATTGTTAAATATTTTGTCCTCTTATTGACAGTACACAGTTTCGTTAAATCTTGTGGCTTGTTATTGATAGTAGACAGTATAAGATTTAACGATACTGTGTACTATCAATAACAAGCCATAAGATTTAACAATACTGTGTACTGTCAATAAGAAGACACAAGATTTAACGATACTGAG
>NW_013872850.1:0-311 GCF_000517525.1 Limulus polyphemus
AATACCACACTTCACAGCTAGTCGTCATACGTCTCTTTTTGTTTAATACTACACTTCACAGCTGGTCGTCATATGTCTCTTTTTTGTTTAATACTACACTTCACAGCTAGTCGTCATACGTCTCTTTTGTTTAATACTACATTTCACAGCTGGTCGTCATATGGCCTTTATTTGTTCGATACTACACTTCACAGCTGGTCATCATATGTCCTTTATTTGTTCGATACTACACTTCACAGCTGGTCGTCATATGTCTCTTTTTTGTTCGATACTACACTTCACAGCTGGTCGTCATATGTCTCTTTTTGTTT
>NW_013872851.1:0-311 GCF_000517525.1 Limulus polyphemus
CTGTATATCAGAAAATGTTCACTGTTACTGGTTAAGATGGCATATTAACCGTATTCCAGAAAATGTTCACTGTTACTGGTTAAGATGGCACATTAACTGTGTTCTGAAGAATGTTGACTGTTGCTAGTTAAGATTGCATATTAACAATATTCCAGAAAATGTTCACTGTTACTGGTTAAGATGGCACATTAACAATATTCCAAAGAATGTTCACTGTTACTGGTTAAGATGGCATATTAACTGTATTCCAAGGAATGTTCACTGTTACTGGTTAAGATGGCATATTAACCGTATACCAGAAAATGTTCACA
>NW_013872852.1:0-311 GCF_000517525.1 Limulus polyphemus
TTATTTCACAATGCATATATAAAACCTAAAAAAGTATTTTGTTTTACATCCTCTACCTAAGAAATTTGACAAGGCTTAGCAAATTATTTCACAATGCATATATAAAACCTAAAAAAGTATTTTGTTTTACATCCTCTACCTAAGAAATTTGACAAGGCTTAGCAAATTATTTCACAATGCATATATAAAACCTAAAAAAGTATTTTGTTTTACATCCTCTACCTAAGAAATTTGACAAGGCTTAGCAAATTATTTCACAATGCATATATAAAACCTAACCTCTACCTAGAAATTTGACAAGGCTTAGCAAA
>NW_013872853.1:0-311 GCF_000517525.1 Limulus polyphemus
GGGGAGTACCATTGTAATCAATAAATAAATCCTACGTAAAGTACCATTGTAATCAATAAAGATATCCTACGTAAAATACCATTGTTGTCAATAAAGATATCCTACGTAAAATACCATTGTTGTCAATAAAGATATCCTAGGAGAGTACCATTGTAATCAATAAAGATATCCTACGTAAAGTACCATTGTTGTCAATAAAGGGATCCTAGGAGAGTACCATTGTTGTCAGTAAAGGGATCCTCGGTGAGTACCATTGTAATCAATAAAGATATCCTACGTAAAGTACCATTGTTGTCAATAAAGGGATCCTA
>NW_013872854.1:0-309 GCF_000517525.1 Limulus polyphemus
ATATACTTCTAAAGTAACACGATAAGCTGAAGACGTGTGACTAGGTTATGGTGAAACCAGCCTTGTCATGAATCAACGAACAGCCTATATACTTCTAAAGAAACACGATAAGCTGAAAACGTGTGACTAGGTTATGGTGAAACCGGTCTTGTCATGAATGAAGGAACTTCTAAAGTAACACGATAAGGTGAAGACGTGTGACTAGGTTATGGTGAAACCAGCCTTGTACTTCTAAAGTAACACGATAAGCTGAAAACGTGTGGCTAGGTTGTGGTGAAACCGGCCTTGTCATGAATCAACGAACAGCCT
>NW_013872855.1:0-310 GCF_000517525.1 Limulus polyphemus
GTTATCAAACATTGGCATGATTTGTTTTATACTTTTAGTGGAGTAAATAGAGATCACAACTATTTAGTAAAAACATCCTCACTAAAACTTGGAATGTAGTTGAGTTATCAAACATTGGCATGATTTGTTTTATTCTTTTAGTGGAGTAAATAGAGATCACAACTATTTAGTAAAAACATCCTCACTAAGACCTGGAATGTAGTTGAGTTATCAAACATTGGCATGATTTGTTTTATTCTTTTAGTGGAGTAAATAGAGATCACAACTATTTATTAAAAACATTGTTCACTAAGACCTGGAATGTAGTTGA
>NW_013872856.1:0-310 GCF_000517525.1 Limulus polyphemus
AAACTATTCAGTGTATATCACTATAGTACTAAACTATCGAAACTTTTCAGTGTATACCATTATAGTACTAAACTATTCAAATTTTCAGTGTATATCACTATAGTACTAAACTATTCAAACTATTCAGTGTATATCACTATAGCACTAAACTATTCACACTTTTCAGTGTATATCACTATAGTACTAAACTATCGAAACTTTTCAGTGTATATCATTATAGTACTAAAGTATCGAAACTTTTCAGTGTATATCATTATAGTACTAAACTATTCAAATTTTCAGTGTATATCACTATAGTACTAAACTATTC
>NW_013872857.1:0-219 GCF_000517525.1 Limulus polyphemus
AAGTACACAATATCGTTAAATCTTGTGTCTTCTTATTGACAGTACACAGTATCGTTAAATCTTGTGTCTTCTTATTGACAGTACACAGTATTGTTAAATCTTGTGTTTCCTTATTGAGAGTACACAGTATTGTTAAATCTTGTGTCTTCTTATTGACAGTACACAGTATCGTTAAATCTTGTGTCTTCTTATTGACAGTACACAGTATCGTTAAATCTT
>NW_013872858.1:0-307 GCF_000517525.1 Limulus polyphemus
ATAAGATTTAACTATACTGTGTACTGTCAATAAGAAGACACAAGATTTAACAAAACTGTGTACTCTCAATAAGAAGACACACGATTTAGCAATACTGTGTACTATCCATAAAAAGACACCAGATTTAACGATACTGTTTACTGTCAATAAGAAGAAACAAGATTTAACGATACTGTGTACTGTCAATAAGAAGACACAAGATTTAACGATACTGTGTACTGTCAATAAGAAGACACAATATTCAACGATACCGTGTACTGTCAATAAGAAGACACAAGATTTAACGATACTGTGTACTGTCAATAAG
>NW_013872859.1:0-310 GCF_000517525.1 Limulus polyphemus
TGTACTGTCAATAAGAACACACAAGATTTTACAATACTGTGTACTGTCAATAAGAAGACATAATATTCAACGATAATGTGTACTGTCAGTAAGAAAACACAAGATTTAACAATAATGTGTCCTGTCAATAAGAATACACAAGATTTAACGATACTGTGTGCTGTCAATCAGAAGACACAAGATTTAACGATACTGTGTACTGTCAATAAGAAGACACAAGATTTAACGATACTGTGTGCTGTCAATAAGAAGACACAAGATTTAACGATACTGTGTAGTTTCAATAAGAAGAAACAAGATTTAACAAAAC
>NW_013872860.1:0-306 GCF_000517525.1 Limulus polyphemus
GATGAGTATTGTTTTGTGTTAGACACATTTAGAATATAAGTATTGTGGTGTTAGTCACATTTAGAGGTTGAGGATTGTGGTAGGTTAAATACATTTAGAAGATGAGTATTGTGGTGTGTAAGACACGTTTAGAGGATGAGTATTGTGGTATGTTAGACACGTTTAGAGGATAAGCATTGTTGTAGGTTAAATACATTTAGAGGATGAGTATTGTGGTGTGTTAGACACGTTTACAGGATGAGTATTGTGGTGTGTTAGACACATTTAGAATATAAGTATTGTGTTGTTAGCCACGTTTAAAGGATT
>NW_013872861.1:0-310 GCF_000517525.1 Limulus polyphemus
ACGTGGGTAACGCTAGTTGCTCTGAGTAAATTCTACATTATCTGATTATGAAAGAAACTTTAAACTGTTTGTTAGAAGTTTAGGTCGAGTACAGTTTCAAGAGATAATAGTTCCGATCCAGTTAAAGCGTCAGTCCATAATGTAAACATGTACACACACTATGTTTTCTGTTATAATAAACATAGTGCTTTTGTATTTTATATTGTGCCCATTCTCTTTGTTTAATTATCATGAACTTGGTATTCTCAGAAGCCCAGTATTGCCTATACTTCAAGATTGTCTATGGTTAATGTAGAATGACTCAGTCGAA
>NW_013872862.1:0-310 GCF_000517525.1 Limulus polyphemus
CCAATAATGTATTTCGCTTATTTCGTTTTCCTTTAAGGCCACTCTAATTATACTTATACATATCGGACGGCATCATATCACATTCCTCAATTTTGGAAGCATTTGAATAACAAGCATAGGTTTTAAATTTACTATTGAACGTCAAAAAAAAAGATGATAAACTTGCACTTTTATTAATTCAGAACTGTGTGTGTAAAGTTTGTCGTAAAAACATTTGGGCTTGAATTTTAACTCCACGAACTTTAAAGAAAACTTATTAAAGAACTTAGTTCATCGTGAATATGAAATCTTAAGCACTTACGAATTTCCT
>NW_013872863.1:0-311 GCF_000517525.1 Limulus polyphemus
CTCACTAAAGAGGTTACGGAAGGAGTATTACAAGAAAAACAATAAATTTGAATAGAAATATATTAAAAACGGTAATTAACGTGAACAAACTGGAAACGATATAAACATTTCAAAAATTACCTAGATATACATATTTGTGAAAACGACATTCCAAATGCGCCAAACAAGACTTATACGCTGGAAACATTCTAATTAGCTAAAGAGAAAACACCATGTGTGATTGGAAAGTTGCAAAATCAAGGTAATTATGACGTAAAACACACAATTGTTTGTAACGATAACTAGTCTGGTGCATTTTCTAAATATTCAAA
>NW_013872864.1:0-310 GCF_000517525.1 Limulus polyphemus
GGAGATGCAAGTCCAGAAAACAGTTATCGCGAGCCATGTGTTAGAAGGTAAATATTTATAACAACCACATTTGCTAAAATTACTGATCAATACAACAACATACACAAAATTAGGAAAACTTATCTAGCTCTACTATCAGTTTTTAAGTGCGAGAAATGTTTAATGATTGTACGTTACTTTTTAACAATTTATGGATTTATCTTTCCATCAACCTGTTTATAGAGGAGCCTCCCAAGTTTTGGGGCTTATAATTCTAAAAATCAAGTTTCGATTCCCGCAGTGAGAACAGCACAGATAGCCCATTGTTTAG
>NW_013872865.1:0-310 GCF_000517525.1 Limulus polyphemus
GTGTGCGACCGGTGGTGAAGATAAGGTTAGCAATGATTAACTACAATTGTAAAGTTTATCAAAATAAGGAAAAGTACGTACAGACAATGTTTCATTGAAGCTAACTCAGTATTATCAAGTGTAACAAAATGAAAGAAAAAATTCTAGTTTAAAAAGTCAAGTTGGGAAGGAATGTCCAGCACTATTTGCTGTCTTTTAACTTACTATGACTAGAGTCTGCTCAAAATTTATGTTCCTGATGATGACAGTTGTTGAAACAAAGCTTAACATCAACTTTTTAAGACTTGACACTAGATAGAGTGGAGTGACA
>NW_013872866.1:0-310 GCF_000517525.1 Limulus polyphemus
ACAACAAACTATATGCTCTGTGACCACAATGGAATTAAACCCAAACATTAGCATGAGACATCGTCAAGCTGACATTTCACATATTCCTATGGACACTGTGGTACACTTGCACTGGATGTTGGGCTGGCTAGAGATTAGACCCGATATGATAAAAAAATGTTTTTCGTGGAACAAGATGAAGTAGGCTTAGTTATACCATTTTGAAATCGACCCCCCCAGTGACACGGCAGCATGTCTGCGGACTTACAACGCTGGAAACCATGTTTCGATATCCGTGGTGGGCAGAGCACAGATAGCCCATTGTGTGCAA
>NW_013872867.1:0-310 GCF_000517525.1 Limulus polyphemus
AAAATTAATTAACGAACGAACGGAGACGTAACATTATATTAAAGATTTTCTTCACTACCCATTCAAGCCGTCTCCAACCATTATTAGTCTCAAAGTGGGTTCCTCGTCATCGAATCTGGGGCTTCAGCTCCAACTCATTATGAAGATTCAAATATATTTTGTGGAGGAAGCACGCTCAGCGACATCTATGTCACAAAAATAATTTATTAAAACTATTAATTTACCATTATACATTTGTTACAATCTGGTAAGTAAACTATGGTTGGAATAGACTTAGAATAAATCTTCACAAAAAATAAATGTTGATAAC
>NW_013872868.1:0-310 GCF_000517525.1 Limulus polyphemus
TATAACATTTTGTATTGCCGGTTTATTAGTATTAAATAAATAGTATAATGTTTTGTATTGCCGATTTATTAGTGTTGAACAACAATATAACATTTTGTATTGCCGGTTTATTAGTATTAACTAAATAGTATTAATGTTTTGTATTGCCGATTTATTAGTGTTGAACAAACAATATAACATTTTGTTTTGCCGGTTTATTAGTATTAAGTAAATAGTATAATGTTTTGTATTGCCGATTGATTAGTGTTGAATAAATAGTATGATATTTTGTATTGCCGATTTATTAGTGTTGAACAAGCAATATAACATT
>NW_013872869.1:0-310 GCF_000517525.1 Limulus polyphemus
CATGACGCGGATTCCCATAAATATTAAGATGAAATGACCTGACGCGGATTCCCATAAATATTAAGATGAAATGACCTGACATGGATTCCCATAAATATTAAGATGAAATGACCTGACGTGGATTCCCATAAATATTAAGATGAAATGACCTGACGTGGATTCCCATAAATATTAAGATGAAATGACCTGACGTGGATTCCCATAAATATTAAGATGAAATGACCTGATGTGGATTCCCATAAATATTAAGATGAAATGACCTGACGTGGATTCCCATAAATATTAAGATGAAATGACCTGACGTGGATTC
>NW_013872870.1:0-310 GCF_000517525.1 Limulus polyphemus
AAGGGACTGAATAAAGAATGTAGTGTTAAACTATAGTTTGTTTTATACTATTGTCCAATGACAAGTATGAAGGGACTGAATAAAGAATGTAGTGTTAAACTATAGTTTGTTTTATACTAGTGTACAATTACAAGTATGAAGGGACTGAATAAAGAATGTAGTGTTAAACTATAGTTTGTTTTATACTAGTGTACAATTACAAGTATGAAGGGACTGAATAAAGAATGTAGTGTTAAACTATAGTTTGTTTTATACTAGTGTACAATTACAAGTATGAAGGGACTGAATAAAGAATGTAGTGTTAAACTAT
>NW_013872871.1:0-309 GCF_000517525.1 Limulus polyphemus
GCCATTGTTGCAGGTTTTCTTGCCACTGCTCTAATCTCTCTTCTTGTTTCTTTTCTCATTCATCTTGTTTCTTTTCTTTTTTCCTCCAACAACTGCTGTAATTTCTTTTCTTGTTTCATTTCTCGGTCTTCATGTTTCTTGTCTTTTTCCTCCAAAAACTGCTGTAATCTCTCTTCTTGTTTCTTTTCTCGTTTTTCTTGTATTGCTGCCATCAAATCTGCTAAGCTGTAGTTTGATTTGCCGCTTCTCGTTTCCATCTTCTTTTTTTATCCCACTTCTGACACCAATTTGTTACGTCTCTGATCGTTT
>NW_013872872.1:0-310 GCF_000517525.1 Limulus polyphemus
CTTCTTGTTTATTTTCTTTCTCCTCCAACCACTGCTGTAGTCTCTTCATGTTTCTTTTCTTGTTCTTCTTGTTTCTTTTCTTTTTCCTCCAACAACTGCTGTAATCTCTCTTGTTAATTTTGCTGTTCCAGCTGCCACTGTTGCAGGTTTTCTTGCCACTGCCGTTGTCTCTTTTCTTGTTTCTTTTCTTTTTCCTCCAATAACTGCTGTAATCTCTCCTCTTGTTTATTTTCTTTTTCCTCCAACAACTGATGTAATCTCTCTTCTTGTTTCTTTTCTTTTTCCTCCAACAACTGCTGTAATCTCTCTT
>NW_013872873.1:0-310 GCF_000517525.1 Limulus polyphemus
CTTTTTGTCTCTGTCTATAAAGCAAGGATACTGTATATTATGACTTTTTGTCTCTGCATATCAAGCAAGGATACTGTATATTATGACTTTTTGTCTCTGTCTATCAAGCAAGGATACTGTATATTATGACTTTTTGTTTCTGTATATCAAGCAAGGATACTGTATATTATGACTTTTTGTCTCTGTATATCAAGCAAGTATACTGTATATTATGACTTTTTGTCTCTGTATATCAAGCAAGGATACTGTATATTATGACTTTTTGTCTCTGTCTATCAAGCAAGGATACTGTATATTATGACTTTTTGTC
>NW_013872874.1:0-309 GCF_000517525.1 Limulus polyphemus
ATAGTTACCCACAAGCTTAGTAGCTCAAATTGTGATCTTTATGCTTCCCATGGTAACTTCCCATCGAATGTCTGTAGCTTTCTTCGTACTACATCACCCCATTGCTGACATTCATGTCTGGAATGTGACTTCTGGCAGAACTGAAGATGTCCGCATTAGGGTTTAGCTTCAGGGTCTGGAAGGAGCTTCCTGTTGTCTGATGCTGATTAGGTCTGTGGATAATATACCCTTCCTATGTAAAATACAGTAAATCGTCTTTTAATGTAATTAATTCACTTTGAAATTTACTCATCTTTTCCATTAGTGTAT
>NW_013872875.1:0-306 GCF_000517525.1 Limulus polyphemus
AGATTTAACAATACTGTGTACTGTCAATAAGAAGACACAAGATTTAACAATACTGTGTAATGTCAATAAGAAGACACAAGATTTAACAATACTGTGTACTGTCAATAGAGAAGACACAAGATTTAACAATACTGTGTACTATCAATAACAAGCCATAAGATTTAACGATACTGTGTACTATCAATAACAGGCCACAAATTTACGAAACTGTGTACTGTCAATAAGAAGACAAAAGATTTAACAATACTATGTACTATCAAAAAGAAGACAAGATTTAACAATACTGTGTACTATCAATAAGAAGAC
>NW_013872876.1:0-310 GCF_000517525.1 Limulus polyphemus
TACGATACCCCTAACTAAAGGATACAGTACACATATCTAAAGGATACAGTACACATAACTAAAGGATACGGTACACATAACTAAAGGATACAGTACACCTAACTAAAGGATATTGTACACCTAACTAAAGGATACGGTACACTAAAGGACACGGTACACCTAACTAAAGGATACGGTGCACCTAACTAAAGGATACAGTACACCTAACTAAAGGATACGGTGCACCTAACTAAAGGATACGATACACCTAACTAAAGGATACGGTACACCTAACTAAAGGATATTGTACACCTAACTAAAGGATACGGTA
>NW_013872877.1:0-307 GCF_000517525.1 Limulus polyphemus
GATTACTCACAACCTATCCACACATCTGGTTTCACCAGTGATTTACTCACAACTTAACCACACATCTGGTTTCACCAGTGATTTACTTACAACATATCCACACATCTGGATTCACCAATGATTTACTCACAACCTAACCACACATCTGGTTTCACCAATGATTTACTCACAACCTAACCACACATCTGGTTTCACCAGTGATTTACTTACAACATATCCACACATCTGGATTTACCAATGATTTACTCACAACCTAACCACACATCTGTTTTCACCAATGATTTACTATCCACACATCTGAATTCAC
>NW_013872878.1:0-309 GCF_000517525.1 Limulus polyphemus
GTTCAGTGTAACCACTTACAATAATAATTATAGAATCATAACCGTTAATAATAATGTTCAATGTTACCACTTACAATAACAGTAATTATAGTTATAACCGTTAATAATAATGTTCAGTGTAACCACTTACAATAACTGTAATTATAGAGTTATAACCGTTAATAATAATGTTTAGTGTAACCACTTACAATAATAATAGTTATAGAGTTATAACCGTTAATAATAATGTTCAGTGTAACCACTTCTAGTAACAGTAATTAGAGTTATAACCGTTGATAATAGTGTTCAGTGCAACCACTTACAATAATA
>NW_013872879.1:0-310 GCF_000517525.1 Limulus polyphemus
GTCTATAATAGCTACACCAGAACTACTTACACTAACCGTCTATAATAGATACACCAGAACTACCTACACTAGCCGTCTATAACAGATACACCAGAACTACCTACAGTAACCGTCTATAATAGCTACAACAGAACTACTTACAGTAACCGTCTATAATAGATACACCAGAACTACCTACAGTAACCGTCTATAATAGCTACACCAGAACTACCTACAGTAACCGTCTATAACAGCTACACCAAAACTACCTACTCTATCCGTCTATAATAGCTACACCAGAACTACCTATACTAACCGTCTATAATAGCTA
>NW_013872880.1:0-308 GCF_000517525.1 Limulus polyphemus
GTAACTAGAGTTACACCTAGGTGTTCGTGGAGTTGTTGTACCAAATAACGCTAAAGATGATTATGTTGGTTACAAATTCGGTAAATAGAGTTACATCTAGGTATACGTGGAGTTTTGTACCAAATA
Source organism: Limulus polyphemus (assembly GCF_000517525.1). Taxonomy (NCBI): domain Eukaryota; kingdom Metazoa; phylum Arthropoda; class Merostomata; order Xiphosura; family Limulidae; genus Limulus; species Limulus polyphemus. Next base: position 127 of record NW_013872880.1, read on the forward strand.
ACGCTAACGAGAGTATGGTGGTTATATATTCGGTATCTAGAGATACACCTAGGTGTTTATGGAGTAGGTGTACCAAGTAAGGCTACAGATGAGTATGATCGTTATAAATACTGTAACTAGAGTTAACCTAAGTGTTCATGGAGTAGTTGTACCAAGTAAGGCTAAAGATGAGTATGGTGGTT
>NW_013872881.1:0-308 GCF_000517525.1 Limulus polyphemus
CGGTACCTCTGTGCTGGACTTAACGTAGGATTCAAATTTGAGAGCTCTGGCCATTGCATCCTGCACGGTAGAGGGGTGTGCTTGCTTCACTTGTATCTTAAGTTCTGGACTTACCAAGGCATCTATGAACTGATCCCTCAGCAACAACTTGAGGAGATCGGGTGGTGCAGTTGTGTAGGCCTTGTGTGCCATGCTCTCCAAGTCCTGTGCCAGCTCTTGCAGGCTCTCCCCTTTAGCACGGACTCTCGTCCTGAACCTGGCCCTGTAGACTTCTGACTGGTTTTGGGTTCTATACCTGAGTTCTAGAG
>NW_013872882.1:0-310 GCF_000517525.1 Limulus polyphemus
TTATTAGACCAACATTTAGTTAATAATAGTTATTAGACCAACATTTAGTTTATAATAGTTATTAGACCAACATGTAGTTAATAATATTTATTAGACCAACATTTAGATAATAGTAGTTATTAGACCAACATTTAGTTAACAGTAGTTATTAGACCAACATGTAGTTAACAGTAGTTATTAGACCAACATGTAGTTAATAGTAGTTATTAGACCAACATTTACTTAATAATAGTTATTAGACAAACATTTAGTTAATAGTAGTTATTAGACCAACATGTAGTTAATAATAGTTATTAAAACAACAATTAGT
>NW_013872883.1:0-310 GCF_000517525.1 Limulus polyphemus
TATTTTGATTTTTCTTTAAGTAGTACGTCTCTGTTGTAGATTTTCCGGATTCTCTCTTGTTTATTTTGATTTTTCTTTAAGTAGTACGTCTCTGTTGTAGATTTTGAAGATTTTCTATTGTTTATTTTGATTTTTCTTTAAGTAGTACGTCTCTGTTGTAGATTTTCCGGATTCTCTCTCTTGTTTATTTTGATTTTTCTTTAAGTAGTACGTCTCTGTTGTAGATTTTCCGGATTCTCTCTTGTTTATTTTGATTTTACTTTATGTAGTACGTCTCTGTTGTAGATTTTCCGGATTCTTTCTTGTTTAT
>NW_013872884.1:0-309 GCF_000517525.1 Limulus polyphemus
GTGCATCCGAGGTCATGATCTCCTTTCGAAAAGACGTCAGCATAATTTACCAAAAGTTCTTTTACCTGAAGAGCTTGTGATGATGACAAATGGACAATGCTCTTCTTATAGAGGTCAGTCAAATATTCCGGAGGTGTATGTCTTTTCTTCACAGTTGCATTCCTTGCTTTAACATTGACTGGGTCTACCTCCTGGCACACACCCAACAATGCCCCTGCCCCAAGTGTCTGCTCATATTCAGAGAAATTGGCAACTGTTATAGGTACCACTTGACGACCCGCTACCAGTGACCTTCCAATCTTCAAATCC
>NW_013872885.1:0-310 GCF_000517525.1 Limulus polyphemus
CACATCCACTAAACATGTCGTTAATTACCTCACTTTTCACATCCACTAAACATGTCGTTAATTACTTCACTTTTCACACCTACTAAACATGTCGTTAATTACTTCACTTTTCACACCTACTAAATATGTCGTTAATTACTTCCCCTTTCACACCTACTAAACATGTCGTTAATTACTTCCCCTTTCACACCCACTAAACATGTCGTTAATTACTTCACTTTTCACATCCACTAAACATGTCGTTAACTACTTCACTTTTCACACCTACTAAACATGTCGTTAATTACTTCACTTTTCACACCCACTAAAC
>NW_013872886.1:0-309 GCF_000517525.1 Limulus polyphemus
AAATGTACAACGTTTCGACAAGGTTTTGTCATCTGTCCCCGCTGTCCTCTGGTACCTGATGATGACAAAACCTTGTCCAAACGTTGTACATTTGCTGTTATGTTAAACTTATATTAAAGTTTTTCTTCATTACCCATTCAAGCCGTCTCCAGCCATTATTAGTCTCAAAGTGGGTTCCTCGTCACCGAATAAGACTCCTATTGTTCAGAAATAAAAACAATGCTCTGGAACATCAACTAAACATATTATGATATGCAATTCATTAATATTTTTGTTGTAGAAATAAAAATATTTTGTACAGAAAAGAGC
>NW_013872888.1:0-310 GCF_000517525.1 Limulus polyphemus
ATTTAGTCAGTGGTAGAGTATCTAACTGAATATATCCAGTGATGGTGTCATCCGTGTTACTAAACAGTGATAACAAGATATGATGAGTTAGTCAGTGGTAGAGTATCTAACTGAATATATCCAGTGATGGTGTCATCCGTATTACTAAACAGTGGTAACAAGATATGATGATTTAGTCAGTGGTAGAGTATCTAACTGAAAATGTACAGTGACGGTGTCATCCGTGTTACTAAACAGTGGTAACAAGATATGATGATTTAGTCAGTGGTAGAGTATCTAACTGAAAATGTCCAGTGATGGTGTCATCCAT
>NW_013872889.1:0-310 GCF_000517525.1 Limulus polyphemus
TTTTTAGCAACGTTTTACCACACTATTATTGTTTCTTTACACTTTATACTACACAAACAATAACGTATCTTTTCATATTGTTCGGTTATTTTTAGCAACGTTTACCACACTATTATTGTTTCTTTACACTTTATACTACAAATACAATAACGTATCTTTTCATATTGTTCGGTTATTTTTAGCAACGTTTACCACACTATTATTGTTTCTTTACACTTTATACTACAAATACAATAACGTATCTTTTCATATTGTTCGGTTATTTTTAGCAACGTTTACCACACTATCATTGTTCCTTTACACTTTATAC
>NW_013872890.1:0-310 GCF_000517525.1 Limulus polyphemus
GTTGCAGGTTTTTAAATTTCCAATTTTTTATTTATCTTATTTTCTGGATTTTTCTATGTTCAACTATGAGCAAAGGATTACTTAGTATGAAAGCTAATTTTATACACTGTAATGATAATAAACATAGCTAGTCGATATGGTTCGTGATGATTTACTGTAGCTATTGACTATTTGATCGCATTAGTTCGAGATGTAAAATGTTATGCTGCAGCTGAAGATTGTCATGGAGATTTGTTTGAGAATATTGTGAGCAAATTTAATTTCTGTGTAACCACATTATCTATATATAATGCATATATATATATATATA
>NW_013872891.1:0-310 GCF_000517525.1 Limulus polyphemus
TTGTTCATTTCAACTTGTAAGAAGAAACCAGTCAGTCAGTGAAATATTCTTGTTCATTTCAACTTTTAAGACGAACCAGTCAGTCAGTGAAATATTCTTATGGATTTCAACTTTTAAGACGAACCAGTCAGTCAGTGAAATATTCTTGTTCATTTCAACTTGTAAGAAGAAACCAGTCAGTCAGTGAAATATTCTTGTTCATTTCAACTTTTAAGACGAACCAGTCAGTCAGTGAAATATTCTTGTTCATTTCAAGTTGTAAGAAGAAACCAGTCAGTCAGTGAAATATTCTTGTTCATTTCAACTTGTA
>NW_013872892.1:0-309 GCF_000517525.1 Limulus polyphemus
TGTTCTTTCATTACATTGTTAACACTGGCTGAGTATTGTAATGTTCTTTCACCACATTGTTAACACTGGCCGAGTGTTGTAATGTTCTTTCATTACATTGTTAACACTGGCTGAGTATTGTAATATTCTTTCATTACATAGTTAATACTGGCTGAGTGTTGTAATGTTCTTTCATTACATTGTTAATACTGGCTGAGTGTTGTAATGTTCTTTCATTACATTGTTAACACTGGCTGAGTATTGTAATATTCTTTCATTACATTGTTAACACTGGCTGAGTGTTGTAATGTTCTTTCATTACATTGTTAA
>NW_013872893.1:0-309 GCF_000517525.1 Limulus polyphemus
TGTGTAGCTTTGCGTTTAACAACAGTGGTGAGAGGAGTACACATAGTTCATTGTGTAGTTTTGAGTTTAATAACAGTGGTGAGAGGAGTACACATAGTTCGTTGTGTAGTTTTGTGTTTAACAACAGTGGTGAGAGGAGTATACATAGTTCGTTGTGTAGTTTTGCGTTTAACAACAGTGGTGAGAGGAGTACACATAGTTCGTTGTGTAGTTTTGAGTTTAATAACAGTGGTGAGAGGAGTACACATAGTTCGTTGTGTAGTTTTTTGTTTAACAACAGTGGTGTGAGGAGTACACATAGTTCATTGT
>NW_013872894.1:0-310 GCF_000517525.1 Limulus polyphemus
CCTTAATAGATGTCTTCCATCTCCAGATTACAATCCTCAATATATGTATATAACCTTCTGGTTCCTTAATACGTGTCTTCCATCTCCAGATTACAATCCTCAATATATGTGTATAACCATCTGGTTCCTTAACAGATGTCTTCCATCTCCAGATTACAATCCTGAATATATGTGTATAACCTTCTGGTTCCTTAATAGATGTCTTCCATCTCCAGATTACAATCCTGAATATATGTATATAACCTTCTGGTTCCTTAATAGGCGTTTCCATCTCCAGATTACAATCCTGAATACATGTATATAACCTTCT
>NW_013872895.1:0-310 GCF_000517525.1 Limulus polyphemus
CATTGTGGAAGCCCACCATGACCAAGCACCAGGTCTCGTACAAACTCTCGACTTTTACCGTAAACCCAAGGTAAATAATTGATGAACATTGTGGAAGCCCACCATGACCAAGCACCAGGTCTCGTACAAACTCTCGACTTTCACCGTAAACCCAAGGTAAATAATTGATGAACATTGTGGAAGCCCACCATGACCAAGCACCAGGTCTCGTAGAAACTCTCGACTTTTACCGTAAACCCAAGGTAAATAATTGATGAACATGGTGGGAGCCCACCATGACCAAGCACCAGATTTCGTAGAAACTCTCGAC
>NW_013872896.1:0-308 GCF_000517525.1 Limulus polyphemus
GTCAATAAGAAGACACAAGATTTAACGATACTGTGTACTGTCAATAAGAAGACACAAGATTTAACGATACTGTGTACTGTCAATAAGAAGACACAAGATTTAACGATAATGTGTACTGTCAGTAAGAAAACACAATATTTAACAATAATGTGTCCTGTCAATAAGAAGACACAAGATTTAACGATACTGTGTACTGTCAAAAAGCACAAGATTTAACGATACTCTGTACTGTCAATAAGAAGACACAAGATTTAACGATACTCTGTACTGTCAATAAGAAGACACAATATTCCAACGATAATGTGTAC
>NW_013872897.1:0-310 GCF_000517525.1 Limulus polyphemus
CAGGTACTAGATATTGTAATAGATTTATAAAAAAGGTTTCAGGTACTAGATATAGTAATAGATTTATAAAAAAGGTTTCAGATACTAGATATTGTAATAGATTTATAAAAAAGGTTTCAGATACTAGATATAGTAATAGATTTATAAAAAAGGTTTCAGTTACTAGATATTGTAATAGATTTATAAAAGGTTTCAAGTACTAGATATTGTAATAGATTTATAAAAGGTTTTAGATACTAGATATAGTAATAGATTTATAAAAAAGGTTTCAGATACTAGATATAGTAATAGATTTATAAAAAGGTTTCAG
>NW_013872898.1:0-310 GCF_000517525.1 Limulus polyphemus
CTGTATAACGTTATTTAATAATAAAGTGTATGACATGCCAGTCCTTGGTCTGTATAACGTTCTTTAATAATAAAATTTATGACATGCCAGTCCTTGGTCTGTATAACGTTATTTAATAATAAAGTGTATGGCATGCCAGTCCTTGGTCTGTATAACGTTCTTTAATAATAAAATTTATGACATGCCAGTCCTTGGTCTGTATAACGTTCTTTAATAATAAAATTTATGACATGCCAGTCCTTGATCTGTATAACATTATTTAATAATAAAGTGTATGACGTGTCAGTCCTTGGTCTGTATAACGTTCTTT
>NW_013872899.1:0-308 GCF_000517525.1 Limulus polyphemus
GTGGTGTTTTCTGCATCCTTCATCTAATAGAAGAAAAGTAACAACTTCTTTTGACCACTACGTGGTGTCTTTTGCATCAGTCATCTAATAGAAGAAAAGTAACAACTTCTTTTGACCACTACGTGGCTTTTTCTGCATCCCTCATCTAATAGAAGAAGAGGAACAACTTCTTTTGACTACTACGATGTGTCTTCTGCATCCCTCAGCAAATAGAATAAGAGGAACAACCTGTTTGACCACTACATGGTGTCCTCTGCATCCCTCATCTAATAGAAGATGAGGAACAACTTCTTTTGACCACTACATGG
>NW_013872900.1:0-307 GCF_000517525.1 Limulus polyphemus
GGGGGGGAGGGGGGGGGTTGCACATCGTTGAATAACAAGAGTATATTAAACAATACTTTGATAAAAATTACAATTTATATCCGATATATAAATAATATTTAATAGATTAATGTGAACATGAACTTAGTGGCAGTGTGGCAAAGAGTTTCAGTAACATAAAGATACTTGGTAAACTGAAGCACGCTTTTAAGCAATCAGCCGCAATCCTGGAGAGGTTTAGAAAGCCATCTTATCTTCCATCGATGAATCTCTTCATCCAAAATATCAGGATTTGGCAAATCTTCCCTGTAAAAATCTATAGCCTGTC
>NW_013872901.1:0-310 GCF_000517525.1 Limulus polyphemus
AAGTACTTAACCTGGAATACGTCAATCTTAGTTAAAGTACTTAACCTGGAATATGTCAATCTTAGTTAAAGTACTTAACCTGGGATAGGTCAATCTTAGTTAAAGTACTTAACCTGGGATAGGTCAATCTTAGTTAAAGTACTTAACCTGGAATGTGTCAATCTTAGTTAAAGTACTTAACCTGGAATATGTCAATTTTAGTTAAAGTACTTAACCTGGGATAGGTCAATCTTAGTTAAAGTACTTAACCTGGAATGTGTCAATCTTAGTTAAAGTACTTAACCTGGAATATGTCAATCTTAGTTAAAGT
>NW_013872902.1:0-310 GCF_000517525.1 Limulus polyphemus
GTGATGTGAAGAAGATAAAAGAAAAAAAAGGAAGAAAATCAAAAATGGAGATGTTGTATCTCAGGTGTTTTTAAGGGTATGTGAAGTAAGAATCCAGTAGAACACATCCACTGAAAGTATATCTAAGTTTGGATTACCACAGTCTGAGATACGGAAGGTGGTAAATTGCTAAACTATCACTTCTGTTAATAATGCACAGTTTCTCCTGCATCAGGTTGTTTTGGCTGCACGACATGCTGCTATTGTCTTGATATAAATTTTTTTCTACTAATACCAAAACATATGTCAGAATTTTTAAAGAAATTATTGT
>NW_013872903.1:0-310 GCF_000517525.1 Limulus polyphemus
ATCGACACCAACAAATCAAGATACCTTCACTTACCCTATCGGCACCAACAAATCAAGATACCTTCACTTACCCTATCGACACCAACAAATCTTTCCCTGGCTTTCAGAGCTCTACCAACTTACCCTATCGGCACCAACAAATCAAGATACCTTCACTTACCCTGTCGACACCAACAAATCAAGATACCTTCACTTACCCTGTCGACACCAACAAATCTTTCCCTGGCTTTCAGAGCTCTACCAACTTACCCTATCGACACCAACAAATCTTTCCCTGGCTTTCAGAGCTCTACCAACTTACCCTATCAAC
>NW_013872904.1:0-310 GCF_000517525.1 Limulus polyphemus
TGGCGGTGGGTGGTGATGACTAGCTGCCTTCCCTCTAGTCTTACACTGCTAAATTAGGGACGGCTAGCGCAGATAGCCCTCGTGTAGCTTTTCGTGAAATTCCAAAACAAACAAAAATGTAAAGGAACCCTTTTCTTTGTTTTTAGTTGATTTGGTTTTGCTTATATATATAAAAAGTTAAGGTTTTAATATACAAAATACTAGAATATTCTGATATTTAGAGTTGAAGCAAGACAAAGACCTAATTTTTTTTTTATTTTTTTTTGTCGCTTAGGGTCGTTATATAATTTTTACTTTTTCTAGATAATTT
>NW_013872905.1:0-310 GCF_000517525.1 Limulus polyphemus
CGGTGCTATTTAACTTACATGGTGCTATTTAACTTACACGGTGCTATTCAACTTACATGGTGCTATTTAACTTACACGGTGCTATTTAACTTACACTGTGCTATTTAACTTACACGGTGCTATTTAACTTACACGGTGCTATTTCAAATATTTAGAAAATAGAAAGACTCGTGTAAGATGTAACTTTTAGTTGAAAGACTTGTGCAAGGTCCGTCGTTACCTAGGTGGTAGGCTTCACTGTGTAACTTTTATTTAACTGTCTTTCACTTTGCTAGTGTTGAAATTGAAAAATATTCAGTTTGTTTATTTT
>NW_013872906.1:0-310 GCF_000517525.1 Limulus polyphemus
GAAAATCACTTGCTTTTTATTATAGATGTAATATGAAGTAATTAAACAATCGGAAAATCACTTGCTTTTTATTATAGAAGTAATATGAATTTTAAAAATATGAAGTAATTAAACAATCAGAACATCACTTGCTTTTTATTATAGAAGTAATATGAAGTAATTAAACAATCAGAACATCACTTGCTTTTTATTATAGATGTAATATGAAGTAATTAAACAATCAGAACATCACTTGCTTTTTATTATAGATGTAATATGAAGTAATTAAACAATCAGAACATCACTTGCTTTTTATTATAGAAGTAATATG
>NW_013872907.1:0-312 GCF_000517525.1 Limulus polyphemus
CAAGATTCCCTCCCTCTACTAAACATGAGCACACACAAGTCATTAATAAAGTATAGGTACCTAGCCAAGATTCCCTCCCTCTACTAAACATGAGCACACACAAGTCATTAATAAAGTAGAACGTACCTGGCCAAAGACTTCCCCTCCCTCTAACTAAACGATGAGCCCACACAAGTCATTAATAAAGTTGAGGTACCTGGCCAAGATTCCCTCCCTCTACTAAACATGAGCCCACACAAGTCATTAATAAAGTATAGGTACCTGGCCAAGATTCCCTCCCTCTACTAAACATGAGCACACACAAGTCATTAA
>NW_013872908.1:0-308 GCF_000517525.1 Limulus polyphemus
GCAGTCTATTAAAACAAACTTAACTAGCCCAACAGTCTATTAAAACAAACTTAACTAGCCCAACAGTCTATTAAAACAAACTTAACCAGCCCAACAGTCTATTAAAACAAACTTAACTAGCCCAGCAGTCTATTAAACAACTTAACTAGCCCAGCAGTCTATTAAAACAAACTTAATCAGCCCAACAGTCTATTAAAACAAACTTAATCAGCCCAACAGTCTATTAAAACAAACTTAATCAGCCCAACAGTCTATTAAAACAAACTTAATCAGCCCAACAGTCTATTAAAACAAACTTAACTAGCCCA
>NW_013872909.1:0-309 GCF_000517525.1 Limulus polyphemus
GGCCGAGGTTCCGTCGGCGATACCTCGACCGGTGGTTGGCGTTCAATGCCGAGGCTTTCCGCGTATCTGAGGCGGAGACCGTACCCCGTACCTTTTGAGAGGGATGACCCTAACTTTAGTTTCCCTCTTATATTATGGGAACAAGTTAAACGCGGTAGCACACGAAAGAACGTTACCGACTATCGGAGAATTTTCCACGGACCCGATCTCGACGGCGGTACCTTACGCCTCTGCGGAACGCCTCCGGAACGCGGTCGAGGTTCCGTCGGCGATACCTCGACCGGTGGTTGGCGTTCAATGCCGAGGCTT
>NW_013872910.1:0-305 GCF_000517525.1 Limulus polyphemus
TCAATAAGAAGACACAAGATATAACGATACTGTGTACTGACAATAAGAAGACACAAGATTTAACGATACTGTGTACTGTCAATAATAAGACACAAGATTTAACGATACTGTGTACTGTCAATAAGAGACACAAGATTTAACGATAGTGTGTACTGTCAATAAGAAGACACTAGATTTAACGATAGTGTGTACTGTCAATAAGAAGACACTAGATTTAACAATACTGTGTACTCTCAATAAGAAGACACAAGATTTAACGATACTGTGTACTGTCAATAAGAAGACATAAGATTTAACGATACTGT
>NW_013872911.1:0-375 GCF_000517525.1 Limulus polyphemus
GTAGCTAAATAGCTTTGTATAAGTGTAACACCAAGGGGAAAGACATACGTAAATGCTGAATTTCCGAGTATTTGGAAATCTATTTATTTATTTATTCCCCTCTTTTCTCTGTCACATTGATTCAGTTGATGTTCGTATATCATTGATTTGAGCTAGATTTTGTCTTATGAAGAGCAAAGAGAGATATTGGCATATCTATCCAATGTTCTTCTGTATGAATGAATTGTAATAGAAGCATTGTTCTCACTTACTTATAAAAACATATCCATGCTGCTTGAATAAATATTTGGATATGAAGAGTGTGAAAGACCTTTTTGTGCCTGCTATGACTGTATTAAAGAGTAATAAAAGTATAAAATCGTGTAAGCTGCTATT
>NW_013872912.1:0-308 GCF_000517525.1 Limulus polyphemus
GGTCTACTCTCTACCTTCACTATGTTTGTTCCATTCTGTATTAGATGTTGGTCTACTCTCTACCTTTCACTATGTTTGTTCCATTCTGTATTAGATGTTAGTCTACTCTCTACCCTTCACTATGTTATGTTCCATTCTGTATTAGATGTTGGTCTACTCTCTACCCTTCACTATGTTTTGTTCCATTCTTTATTAGATGTTGGTCTACTTTCTATCATTCATTATGTTGTGTTCCATTCTGTATTAGATATTAGTCTACTCTCTCCTCCCTTCACAATGTTGTGTTCCATTCTGTATTAGATGTTGGT
>NW_013872913.1:0-311 GCF_000517525.1 Limulus polyphemus
GTTTTTCGAGATTGGTAGATAAAATGTTCTAAAAATAACAGTTTATTGGAAAATTAAAGACATTAAAGATTTAATTACAGGTTGAAATTCTGGCACTTATTTAACAGTTTTCAATTAAATGAATGTTAAAAAGTTACATTTTAAACTTGAAATTCAGATACTGCATCAATATATGTGGTTAAAATGTTCAATATTTTGTACGTAGTTACTCTCCATCATGTCTGAGTGGTTTATCTTTTTTGATTTTGGTTTTACAATATAATATATTTTTTAATGTTTATTATGTAAACATGCAATTTTGTCGTAATTTT
>NW_013872914.1:0-311 GCF_000517525.1 Limulus polyphemus
CGACCTTGGGGATGTCAGTGACAGTAATTTAGTTTACATCCTATATTAATTCACGTTGTGTTGTCGTGAATTTAATTATCCGCGAACCCCTCCCATAGTTTTCAAGGAAGCAAGACCCAACTAGGCAGAGGATTCGGGTTGGCTCAGGAATATCCTTATCTTATACGGCATAACCTCATACACTTATTTATTTGAGGCACCAGTGATGGCTAAAAACGCGCCTGGAAAGTCGCCCAGGCATGATGGAGGTCTAGGCGTGGGTTTGCAGAGTCGGTGAACTTGAGTGTGGCATCGAATTTTGCGTTTATAAT
>NW_013872915.1:0-309 GCF_000517525.1 Limulus polyphemus
CATAGCAATGAGCTAACCTCTATAATCGGTACTCAGTAACATCTACATGGAACATTTTGAAGTTCCAACATGAACATACATACTACTAACAACGAGAAGGCTTATAGCAATGCGCTCACCTCTATCACCGGTACTCAGTAACATCTACATGGAACATTTTGAAGCTCCAACATGAACGTACATACTAACAACGAGAAGGCTTATACCAATGAGCTCACCTCTATCACCGGTACTCAGTAACATTTACATGGAACATTTTGAAGTTCCAACATGAACATACATACTACTAACAACGAGAAGGCTTATAGC
>NW_013872916.1:0-309 GCF_000517525.1 Limulus polyphemus
TCATATTTATTTTTTAGTTATTATTATAAAAGTAACTAAAATTAAAAGTATGGATCTTTTTAAGTTATTGAAGACTAGATTAGGTAAAATAAGTAATAAAAATAATATAATTAAAATGGTTCACGAGGCATGCACTTGAGCAGCTCGTGGGTAATGTAATTTGATAGCGTAACGTGAACTGCACATTCCCCGAGTGGTTTACAACTTATAATGGTGGGGATAGCACTAAGATAGGTTCAAAGGGCAATAAAACAATAAAATTTAATTATAAATAAATGTATAATGTTACAAACTAAGAGCTATATAGGA
>NW_013872917.1:0-308 GCF_000517525.1 Limulus polyphemus
TTGTATTTTTCTTAAACTTTATATATTATTTCATTTTTCGCAATTCTGATACAAAAGAAATGTAAATAATTATTGTGAAATGCAACTTTATTCATTTTTAAGTCATCAAATTTACAAACATTTTCAAAGACGTTGAAATTTACTTATATTTTTTTAAAATGTACTGGTCAACAGAACTCAAATGAAGGGTATTGTCTTGGCATACTCAAAGTTTATTTTCTGTAAGTCACTATACATGTACGTTGCACCTTATGTAGAAACACGAATTCTATCTCCAACTTTTTCTTGAGTTTTCAGCTGTAAAAAAG
>NW_013872918.1:0-308 GCF_000517525.1 Limulus polyphemus
TTTCTGTCACTTTGATGAACTTATGGCTTACTTTCTATCATTTTCATGTATTAATAGCTTACTCTCTGTCAGTTTGGTGAATTAATGGCTTACTTTCTGTCATTTTGATGATTAATGGCTTACTTTCTGTCACTTTGATGATTAATGGCTTACTTTCTATCATTTTCATGTATTAATGGCTTACTCTGTGTCAGTTTGATGACTTAATGGCTATCTCTGCATCAGTTTGATGACTTCATGGCTTACTCTGTGTCAGTTTGATGACTTAATGGCTTACTCTCTGTCAGTTTGATGAATTAATGGCTTAC
>NW_013872919.1:0-308 GCF_000517525.1 Limulus polyphemus
GGACATTACTGTTTTCAAGTAGAATAACGTATCTTAAAAAAGAACATTACTGAACATTATTGTTTTCAAGTAAAATAATGTTTATTTCTAAATTACCGTCGAAACATTACAGTTATATACTATTTCATTATCAAGAACTGTCTGAACAGCCCTGTTTTCAAGTACATTAATGTTATCTTTATAAAATACTGTCTAGAGAGAACTTTTTCAAATAAACGTAATATTTCTTTACAGCAAATTGTCTGAACATTACTGTTTTTAAGTAGAATATTGTATTTTTATAAAGAACGGTCTGGACATTATTGTTT
>NW_013872920.1:0-310 GCF_000517525.1 Limulus polyphemus
TATTCTGGATCACAAAAGCTATTTACTGTTTCATGGATATACTATTCTGGATCCCAAAAGCTATTTACTGTTTCATGGATTACTATTCTGGATCACAAAAGCTACCTACTGTTTCATGGATATACTATTCTGGATCACAAAAGCTATTTACTGTTTCATGATTTAGTATTCTGGATCACAAAAGCTATTTACTGTTTCATGATTTAGTATTCTTGATCACAAAAGCGATCTACTGTTTCATGATTTAGTATTCTGGATCACAAAAGCTATTTACTGTTTCATGGATTACTATTCTGGATCACAAAAGCTA
>NW_013872921.1:0-309 GCF_000517525.1 Limulus polyphemus
GTGGAGGCCAATTTTTCCTTCAACGTCTTGAAAGAATGCTGGCAAGAAACTGTCCATTCAAACTTTGGCCTTTTTTAGTCAAATCATGTAGTGGAGCATCTATAGTTGCAAAGTCCTTCACAAATTTGCGGTAGTAAGTACAGAGTCCCAAGAAACTTCTTAGCTCTCCCACATTGTCTGGTGTAGGCTAGTCATGCACTGCTTTCACCTTATCAGGATCAGTTTGTACACCATTCTCACTAACAATGTGGCCTAAGTAAAGCACCTCTTTCTGGAACAAATGACATTTCTTGGGATGGAGTTTCAGGT
>NW_013872922.1:0-309 GCF_000517525.1 Limulus polyphemus
GCTGAGAAAACCATGTGGAGGACATTCTGAGCTTTTGAATGGTTATTCATATGTCATAGACAGAAGTAGGTGTACATAAGCAAGTATTTCCAAAAATGAAAGAGATGGGCAAGGCCCACTGTGTTTGATTTGCTAAATGTAGTGATATTTCAGCAAAGAGATAAGACAGGAGGTTCCTATTTTATATTCTAGCTTGTCAATATCAGTAATTTGAGTTTCTTATTCATATGAAACTTAGTATTTTTACTTCAAAAACATCTAATTTGAACCAGTGCTGCATTCAACGTACCATGTGACACACAAAAATCG
>NW_013872923.1:0-310 GCF_000517525.1 Limulus polyphemus
GAAAATATGAGTGCACAGGTAGAAGTGGTTCAATCATCTGGAAAATATGAGTGCACAGGTAGAAGAGGTTCAATCATCTTGAAAATATGAGTAGACAGGTAGAAGAGGTTCAATCATCTTGAAAATGTGAGTGGACAGGTTAAAGTAGTTCAATCATCATGAAAATATGAGTGCACAGGTAGAAGTGGTTCAATCATATTGAAAATATGAGTGGACAGGTACAAATGGTTCAATCATCTTGTAAATATGAGTGGACAGGTAGAAGAGGTTCAACCATCTTGAAAATATGAGTGGACAGGTAGAAGTGGTT
>NW_013872924.1:0-308 GCF_000517525.1 Limulus polyphemus
CTTAATAGAATTAAAAAAAAAACCCACCAAAACTGCTCACAGTCGCTACTGTAAACAAAAAGTTTTCAAAAATGTACTAAAACTGTCGCCATTCCACAAGAATTAGACCGTGACCTCTTTTTTTACCACCGGTGGCTCAGCTTAAGTTTATAATTAACACCAAAGTTCGGAGTTCGATCCTCTCAAAGAGCACAGTAGAGATAATCCATTGTGTAACTTTGTGCATGACAACAAACAATTATTAGTTTAATATATAAATGTAAGCTAAATACTTTTGAAGACGCAGTGAAAACACACACACACACACA
>NW_013872925.1:0-720 GCF_000517525.1 Limulus polyphemus
GTGTTAGGATGATACTTTGGTCATGTATAGATGGAACTATTTGATCTTCATACAACATACAATATGTTAGGATGATACCTTGGTCACATATAGATGCTACTATTTGATCTTCATACAACATACAGTGTGTTAGGATGATACTTTGGTCATGTATAGATGTAACTATTTGATCTTCATACAACATACAGTGTGTTAGGATGATACTTTGGTCATGTATAGTTGGAACTGTCATCCTAACATACTGTATGTTGTATGAAGATCAAATACTTTGGTCATATCAGTTACATCTATTCATCCTAACATACTGTATGTTGTATGAAGATCAAACCAAAGTATCAAATAGTTACATCTATACATGAGTATCATCCTAACACACTGTATGTTGTATAAAGATTTGGTCATATATAGATGTAACTGTTTGATCTTCATACAACATACAGTGTGTTTGGATGATACTTTGGTCATGTATAGATGGGACTATTTGATCTTCATACAACATACAATATGTTAGGATGATACCTTGGTCATGTATAGATGTAACTATTTGATCTTCATACAACATACAATAAGTTAGGATGATACTTTGGCCATGTATAGATGTAACTATTGGATCTTCATACAACATACAGTGTGTTAAGATGATACTTTGGTCATGTATAGATGTAACTGTTTGATCTTCATTACAACATACAGTGTGTTAGGATGATACTTTGGTCATGT
>NW_013872926.1:0-309 GCF_000517525.1 Limulus polyphemus
CGCAGTTGTTGAATAGAACGGATGCCTTTTTACAAGTTCACGACCCGGTTCTTAATACTGTTATAATTTACTGAATGCCTTTTTACAAGTTCACGACCCGGTTCTTAATACTGTTATAATTTACTGAATGCCTTTTTACAAGTTCACGACCCGGTTCTTAATACTGTTATAATTTACTGAATGCCTTTTTACAGGATATCGACCCGGTTCTTAATACTGTTATAATTTACTGAATGCCTTTTTACAAGTTCACGACCCGGTTCTTAATACTGTTATAATTTACTGAATGCCTTTTTACAAGTTCACGAC
>NW_013872927.1:0-308 GCF_000517525.1 Limulus polyphemus
CCATGGTTAGCCTATCCTTAATGTCAAACTTCGATATGAAAATTAATTCCATGGTTAGCCTATCCTTAATGTCAAACTTTGATATGAAAATTAATTCCATGGTTAGTCTATCCTTAGTGTCAAACTTTGATATGAAAATTAATTCCATGATTAGCCTATCCTTAATGTCAAACTTTGATATGAAAATTAATTCCATGATTAGCCTATCCTTAATGTCAAACTTTGATATGAAAATTAATTCCATGGTTAGTCTATCCTTAGTGTCAAATGTTGGTATGAAAATTAATTCCATGGTTAGTCTATCCTTA
>NW_013872928.1:0-308 GCF_000517525.1 Limulus polyphemus
TAATGTAGAAAAGTTAATCAGAGCAAAGAACGTTGTTGTTTTTATTAAATCTAATGTAGAAAAGTTAATCAGAGCAAAGAACGTTGTTGTTTTTTATTAACTCTAATGTAGAAAAGTTAATCAGAGCAAAGAACGTTGTTGTTTTTTATTAAATCTGAGGTAGAAAAGTTAATCAGAGCAAAGAACGTTGTTGTTTTTTATTAGATCTAATGCAGAAAAGTTAATCAGAGCAGAGAACGTTGTTGTTTTTATTAAATCTAATGTAGAAAAGTTAATCAGAGCAAGAACGTTGTTGTTTTTTATTAACT
>NW_013872929.1:0-310 GCF_000517525.1 Limulus polyphemus
TTTGTAACATAGCTAAGTAATTCAACATAGGTTTGTAACATAGCTGTGTAATTCAACATAGCTTTGTAACATAGCTAAGTAATTCAACATAGCTTTGTAACATAGCTAAGTAATTCAACATAGCTTTGTAACATAGCTAAGTAATTCAACATAGCTTTGTAATATAGCTAAGTAATTCAACATAGCTTTGTAACATAGCTAAGTAATTCAACATAGCTTTGTAATATAGCTAAGTAATTCAACATAGCTTTGTAACATAGCTAAGTAATTCAACATAGCTTTGTAACATAGCTAAGTAATTCAACATAGG
>NW_013872930.1:0-420 GCF_000517525.1 Limulus polyphemus
CAACAGTTTGCCGAAAGAACAATGTATAAGGAACGTACAAAACAGAAAAAACATCGAAAAAAGAAGCTTGTAGAAAAACCAGCTCTTTATATAAAAAAAAAAACTGTTAAGGAATAAAAACAAAACCGTATTCAAGTTTTCTCGAAATATGATCAATGAAGAAAGTCTAAGTAATGATCAAAAATGAAGTTTCTAAAAAATCGCAGAAATGACAAGTATCCTTAAAACAAAATTATTAGATATTCATAATTACTTTGAAAAATTCATAAATTACAATTATTCATCATAATACTTAAATGTCAAGATACTTTTTACACTTTATGTGCCACTGTTAAAGGTAATTGTCATATTTTATGTTAAACTGTCATTATTCAAGATAATTCTTACACTTTATGTGCCACTGTTAAAGGTAATTGTCAT
>NW_013872931.1:0-307 GCF_000517525.1 Limulus polyphemus
ACATAACAGCAAATGTACAACGTTTCGACAAGGTTCTGTCATCATCAGGTTCATTACCCATTCAAGCCGTCTCCAGCCATTATTAGTCTCAAAGGGGGTTCCTCGTCATCGAATTTGAACACACACCCACACACACACATATATATATATAACTATACGAGGAAACGGTAAAGAGAAGTTTAAGTCTACAAAATTTGTCTAAGTTGCTGCTGGTCAACACTTACTAGTTCCTACTAGTCTGTATAAACATGTATATATATATATATAAATATACGAGGAAACGGTAAAGAGAAGTTTAAGTCTACAA
>NW_013872932.1:0-308 GCF_000517525.1 Limulus polyphemus
GTCAAAATGATACAGGTATCAGTTTGCTTTCCTATGATAATATGAGTGTTTGTTTCTAAAATTTATTAGGTATATTAGGTCTTAAGACATGACCATACTGTAGAACAAAAAAAATTATCCCCAACCTCTTAGTCGAATGATCAAGTTAATACATTACGTTGATTTCATTCTTGCCTAATTTTAAAGGTGATAAGTGTAAAGTTTTATTTGTGCATAAAAGTGAAGATGACCTAAAGCCAATATTAATGGTTATAAAAAAAAATGATTGTTTCATATTGTCTTTAAAACTTGTCAAGTTACAGAAATTG
>NW_013872933.1:0-309 GCF_000517525.1 Limulus polyphemus
TCTTACTCTAACAATGTATATTAACAAAAGGTGAATGAAATTCAACTGACTACTTGTAAGCACTGTTGTAAGATTAATTCTAAAAATCAAAGTTCACATCAATATTTCTATCCACTGAAATAATTGTAAAATCACGAGTAAATTAAAAGTTTGAGATGATAAATTAATAATTTTATATGGGGAGCAAAAAAAAATTAGTTTTATGGCCAGGTGGTTAGGGCGCTCGACTCGCAATCTGAGGGTCGGGGGTTCGAATCCCCGTCACACCAAACATGCTCGCCCTTTCAGCCGTGGGGTCGTTATAATGTG
>NW_013872934.1:0-451 GCF_000517525.1 Limulus polyphemus
AGTGAGATCTTACATAGTTAAAAACTACAGTTCTCAGATACTCGTGGCTTACATTTTAAGTATGCAGTTATTTTCTCAACACCATAACTAACTACTGTTTTAGGCTATGCCAGTCTAGTGATTGAAAGCATTTTATTTAATAACTGATAAAACTTGAACTGTATAACAGTACCTTATACAGAAATCTTTACAATTACTATCACTGTCAAATCTTTAAAACATGTATACGTAGAAGAGCTGGGACATTAACATATGTCAACAAACATCATTCGTTCAATAAACTTGTCTTAAATCTAGTTGAATTATTAAATCACTTGGCTTAACATGTCACTAGAAAATATAGAACATTCAAGAAATCTCTACATTACACCTATGCTGGAGTCATTTACTGTAACTTAAGTAAAGTATATTTTATGCTTGGCAACAATATTTTTAAGCTGTTGTAAACTTA
>NW_013872935.1:0-310 GCF_000517525.1 Limulus polyphemus
GTTACGGTTCTATGATCCCTTCTAATTTGTTTGTTCTGTAACCTTAAAACAAGCTACGGTTCTATGATCCCTTCTAATTTGTTTGTTCTGTAACCTTAAAACAAGCTACGGTTCTATGATCCCTTCTAATTTGTTTGTTCTGTAACCTTAAAACAAGTTAAGGTTCTATGATCCCTTCTAATTTGTTTGTTCTGTAACCTTAAAACAAGTTACGGTTCTATGATCCCTTCTAACTTGTTTGTTCTGTAACCTTAAAACAAGTTACGGTTCTATGATCACATCTATCTTGTTTGTTCTGTAACCTTAAAAC
>NW_013872936.1:0-310 GCF_000517525.1 Limulus polyphemus
ACTGATAATCCCAAGTTCGGTAAAAGGAAGCAAAGCATGCAACCACTCTCAACTGATAATCCCAAGTTAGGTAAAAGGAAGCAAAGCATGCAACCACTCTCAACTGATAATCCTAAGTTCGGTAAAAGGAAGCAAAGCATTCAACCACTCTCAACTGATAATCCCAAGTTCGGTAAAAGGAAGCAAAGCATTCAAACACTCTCAACTGATAATCCTAAGTTCGGTAAAAGGAAGCAAAGCATGCAATCACTCTCAACTGATAATCCCAAGTTCGGTAAAAGGAAGCAAAGCATGCAACCACTCTCAACTG
>NW_013872937.1:0-308 GCF_000517525.1 Limulus polyphemus
AATTCTAGTCTACGTAAGTATGTGTATACGAATTCAAAAATGTAGCTGATTAGTTCTCCACGCCCCATCTTCCATGAACCTAAACTATACTCAAATAGCACTTACTAAATCAGAGTCCTGTGATTGTGACATACGCGGTAATTCTAGTCTACGTAAGTATGTGTATTCAGAAATGTAGCTGATTAGTTCTCCACGCCCCATCTTCCATGTACCTAAACTATACTCAAATAGCACTTACTAAATCAGAGTCCTGTGATTGTGACATACGCGGTAATTCTAGTCTACGTAAGTATGTGTATTCAGTAATA
>NW_013872938.1:0-309 GCF_000517525.1 Limulus polyphemus
AGGCTGTAGACAGAACATAATTCACAATATTTCCTATACACCACTCAACGATCCATTACAGTTAACAAAGTATTTAAAGCACCGTGTTCAACTTATTGTAGAACGTACAGGCTGTAGACAGAACATAATTCACAATATTTCCTATACACCACTCAACGATCCGTTACAGTTAACAAAGTATTTAAAGCACCGTGTTCAAATTATTGTAGAACGTACAGGCTGTAGACAGAACATAATTCACAACATTTCCTATACACCACTCAACGATCCATTACAGTTAACAAAGTATTTAAAGCACCGTGTTCAACT
>NW_013872939.1:0-310 GCF_000517525.1 Limulus polyphemus
AATATTCTACGAATATGGGGGAAAAGGGAGGCTCTAATAATTTGGTCAGTAAATAAACAAAACATTAGAAAAGAAATTATTTTATGATTTGGTTTAAAAATATGTTTGCTGTATTATGCCAGTCCTTAGTAATAGCAGTAGCTACATACATGTTCCACAGAGTTTTCAGTAAATAGGAAACATTTTGAATATATAGAAAAAGATAACAAATGTGTTTAGTTTTTCTTGATTCATAGGAAATACCACAAACTATACGATTTACATAAATAACATTTTTACATTTAGCATTACTAAACCTCGTAAATTGAAA
>NW_013872940.1:0-310 GCF_000517525.1 Limulus polyphemus
GCTGTTACGTTAAATAATGTACTTTGTATTTATTGAATGATTGTGGTACTAGCTGGTACGTTAACTTATGTTTCTCTGTGTTTATTGAATGATTCTGGTACTAGCTGGTACGTTAAATAATGTTTCTCTGTGTTTGTTGAATGATTGTGGTACTAGCTGGTACGTTAAATAATGTTTCTTTGTGTTTATTGAGTAATTGTGGTACTAGCTGGTACGTTAAATAATGTTTCTTTGTGTTTATTGAATGATTGTAGTACTAGCTGGTACGTTGAATAATGTTTCTTTGTATTTATTGAATGATTGTGGCACT
>NW_013872941.1:0-310 GCF_000517525.1 Limulus polyphemus
CTCCAACTGGTCCAATTGTGCTCAATAGTTCTTTGTCACAGGGCTTAAGCTAGACACCTTCTCTCAAGCAGGGTGCAAAACACATGCTTGAAGAAAATCAATTATTGGCTTCAAATCTTGGTCTTTTTCCTGTTCTGCTTTAATATCTATATTTGGTTCCACGTCACCATCATAACCTCCTTCAGTCACTTTGACTTTAGCTTGCTGACACCTGGTTAGTTCAACCTCACTTTTGCAGCAATATCTGCAGTCATTTTTGCAGGGTCATCGGCTCAGTCCATCAGCATTTCCATGATATTTTCACTCTCTG
>NW_013872942.1:0-372 GCF_000517525.1 Limulus polyphemus
TCAGTCTCTGATTACTTGTAATACTTAACTGTGGGTTGTGCTGCAGGACCAGGTCAGTCTCTGATTACTTGTAATACTTAACTGTGGGTTGTGCTGCAGGACCAGGTCAGTCTTTGATTACTTGTAATACTTAACTGTGCGTTGTGCTGCAGGACCAGCTCAGTCTCTGATTACTTGTAATACTTAACTGTGGGTTGTGCTGCAGGACCAGGTCAGTGTCTAATTACTTGTAATACTTAACTGTGCGTTGTGCTGCAGGACCAGCTCAGTCTCGGATTACTTGTAATACTTAACTGTGCGTTGTGCTGCAGGACCAGCTCAGTCTCTGATTACTTGTAATACTTAACTGTGGGTTGTGCTGCAGGACCAGGG
>NW_013872943.1:0-310 GCF_000517525.1 Limulus polyphemus
TTAGTAGATGTTACAAGGACCTGTCTGTTCCTTAGTAGATGTTACAGGGACCCGTGTGCTCGTTAGTAGATGATATAAGGGCCCGTATGTTCCTTAGTAGATGTTACAAGGACCTGTCTGTTCCTTAGTAGATGTTACAGGGACCCGTGTGCTCCTTAGTAGATGATATAAGGGCCAGTACATTCCTTAGTAGATGTTACAAGGACCTGTCTGTTCCTTAGTAGATGTTACAGGGACCTATCTGTTCCTTAGTAGATGTTACAGGGACTCGTGTGTTCCTTAGTAGATGATATAAGGGCCCGTATGTTCC
>NW_013872944.1:0-416 GCF_000517525.1 Limulus polyphemus
GGCAAGATTAATATAGCATGACATTATCAACCCATGTTGGCAAGATTAATATAACGTGACAAGATCAACCCATGATTGACAAGATTAATATAGCATGTCAAGATCAACCCATGATTGACAAGATTAATATAGCGTGACAAGATCAACCCATGATTGACAAGATTAATATAGCGTGACAAGATCAACCCATGATTGACAAGATTAATATAGCATGACAAGATCAACCCATGTTAGTAAGATTAATATAGCATGACAAGATCAACCCATGATTGACAAGATTAATATAGCATGACAAGATCAACCCATGATTGACAAGATTAATATAGCATGACAAGATCAACCCATGATTGACAGGATTAATATAGCGTGTCAAGATCAACCCATGATTGACAAGATTAATATAGCATGACATTATC
>NW_013872945.1:0-310 GCF_000517525.1 Limulus polyphemus
GCGACATTCTTGTTGTTTTCCAAGTTGTTGTTAAAAGGGTACAACATTCTTGTTGTTTTACAAGTTGCTGTTAAAAGGGTGCGACATTCTTGTTGTTTTACAAGTTGTTGCTAAAAGGGTACAACATTCTTGTTGTTTTACAAGTTGCTGTTAAAAGGGTGCAACATTCTTGTTGTTTTCCAAGTTGTTGTTAAAAGGGTACAACATTCTTGTTGTTTTACAAGTTGTTGTTAAAAGGGTACAACATTCTTGTTGTTTTACAAGTTGCTGTTAAAAGGGTGCAACATTCTTGTTGTTTTACAAGTTGTTG
>NW_013872946.1:0-310 GCF_000517525.1 Limulus polyphemus
ATCGTTAACTCTTGTGTCTTCATATTGACAATACACAGTACTGCTAAATCGTGTGTCTTCTTATTGATAGTACATACTATTGTTAAATCGTGTGTCTTCTTATTGACAGTACACAGTTTTGTTAAATACTTATGTCTTCTTATTGAAAGTACACAGTATCGTTAAATCTCGAGTCTTCTTATTGACAGTACACAGTATCGTTAAATCTTGTGTCTTCTTATTGACTGTACACAGTATCGTTAAATCTTGTGTCTTCTTATTGACAGGACACATTATTGTTAAATCTTGTGTTTTCTTACTGACAGTACAC
>NW_013872947.1:0-590 GCF_000517525.1 Limulus polyphemus
ATACTGTGCACTGAAGTACACAGTATAGTTAAATACTTGTGTCTTCTTATTGACAGTACACAGTATCGTTAAATCTTGTGTCTTCTTATTGACAGTACACAGTATAGTTAAATCTTGTGTCTTCTTATTGAGTTAAATCTTGTGTCTAGTTATTGAAATCTTGTGTCTTCTTATTGACAGTACACATTATCGTTGAATATTGTGTCTTCTTATTGACAGTACACAGTATCGTTAAATCTTGTTTCTTCTTATTGACAGTACACAGTATCGTTAAATCTTGTGTCTTCTTATTGACAGGACACATTATTGTTAAATCTTGTGTTTTCTTACTGACAGTACACATTATCGTGGAATACTGTGTCCTCTTATTGACAGTACACAGTATCAATAAATCTTGTGTCTTCTTATTAACAGTACACAGTATCGTTAAATCTTGTGTCTTTTTATTGACAGTACACAGTATCTTTACAGTACACAGTATAGTTAAATCTTGTGTTTTCTTACTGACAGTATACATTATCGTTGAATATTGTGACTACTTATTGACAGTACACAGTATCGTTAAAGAAGACACAAGATTTAACAATACT
>NW_013872948.1:0-310 GCF_000517525.1 Limulus polyphemus
GGGATTCATCTTCCAGCAAGACAGTGATCCTAGTGCATGAGGATTCATCTCCCAGAAAGACAGTGATCCTAGTGCATGAGGATTCATCTCCCAGAAAGACAGTGATCCAAGTGCGTGGGAATTCATCTTCCAGCAAGACAGTGATCCTAGTGCATGAGGATTCATCTCCCAGAAAGACAGTGATCCTAGTGCATGGGGATTCATCTCCCCAGAAAGACAGTGATCCTAGTGCATGGGGATTCATCTCCCAGAAAGACAGTGATCCAAGTGCATGGGGATTCATCTTCCAGCAAGACAGTGATCCTAGTGC
>NW_013872949.1:0-344 GCF_000517525.1 Limulus polyphemus
TCCTACAGACAACTTCTAGATCAGAGACAGATAACAGAGTAAATATCTGTACAGCGAAATGTACCATAATCATACATCCTACAGACAACTTCTAGATCAGAGACAAATAACAGAGTAAATATCTGTACAGCGAAATGTACCATAACCATACATCCTACAGACAACTTCTAGATCAGAAACAAATAACAGAGTAAATATTTGTACAGCGAAATGTACTATAAACATACATCCTACAGACAACTTCTAGATCATAAACAAATAACAGAGTAAATATCTGTACAGCGAAATGTACCATAAACACACATCCTACAGACAACTTCTAGATCAGAAACAAATAACAGAGT
>NW_013872950.1:0-308 GCF_000517525.1 Limulus polyphemus
TATATATATATATATATATATATATATATATATTCATAATACTTTACACAAACTGTGTGTGAGGGTAGTCATCTTCCATTTATAGAATAAATGTTACTTTAGTTTTGAATTACTTTTAGAAATATTTGTATACTGTTTTTAATAAATTATACACAGTAGTTTTATGGATATTCTACTGTAACCATTAGCATTACTGTAGTCTTGTTACATAGTTCTTCCAGTTCGAGTCATACTTATTCAGTAACTGTAGAGCAATCATAACTTATTCATTCAATCATCACAACAGAGCAGCTTTGGGTAGGCATGTA
>NW_013872951.1:0-1532 GCF_000517525.1 Limulus polyphemus
TATTATCATTTTTGTCGTCTTTTGTGGTCGTTTTATGTTACTCTTTTATTCGCTTTTCTGAAAGCGTATGTGTACTGCAGGGAAGCTTTTGGTTACTG
The DNA here is from genome assembly GCF_000517525.1 of Limulus polyphemus. Taxonomy (NCBI): domain Eukaryota; kingdom Metazoa; phylum Arthropoda; class Merostomata; order Xiphosura; family Limulidae; genus Limulus; species Limulus polyphemus. The sequence goes on from NW_013872951.1 coordinate 99, forward strand.
ATTGTTTTTTGATTTCTTGTTACCAGAGGGTCCTAAATTGACGATTCTTCACCAAATTTAATATGTAGGTACACTGTAACTTGCCTAGTAATATGGTAGGAAGGTAAAACTCTGCGAACGTTCTTGAAAAAATTTCGAGAAGATCCGTCCAAATGGAACGAAGTACTGGTACAAAACGCAAAACGTTCCATAACTCCTTTAAAACAAACATTGCATACTTGCGTATTTACAGAAGGCTAGAATTTTGCACAATTTAGGACCCTCTGGTAAAAAGAAACCGAAAAACAATCAGTAACAAAAGCTTCCCTGCAGTACACATACGCTTTCAGAAAAGCGAATAAAAGAGTAACATAAAACGACCACATAAGACGCAAAAAGAAGAATCATCAATTTAGGACCCTCTGGTAACAAGAAATCGTAAAACAATCAGTAACCAAAAGCTTCCCTGCAGTACACATAACAAACAGTAGGAAGGTAAAACTTTGCATATTACTAGGCAACGTTAAAGTGTACCTACATACCAAATTTGGTTTTTAAAGGAGTTATGGAAGGTTTTGCGTTTTGTACCCAAACAGTAGGAAGGTAAAACTCTACATATTACTAGGCAACGTTAAAGTGTACCTACATACCAAATTTGGTGAAGAATCATCAATTTAGGACCCTCTGGTAACAAGAAATCGAAAAACAATCAGTAACCAAAAGCTTCCCTGCAGTACACATACGCTTTCAGAAAAGCGAATAAAAGAGTAACATAAAACGACCACAAAAGACGCAAAAATGATAATAGAAGGCTAGAATTTTGCATGTAAATACGCAAGTTTGCAACGAACGTTCTTGAAAAAATTTCGAGAAGATCCGTCCAAATGGAACAAAGTACTTTTAAAGGAGTTATGGAAGGTTTTGCGTTTTGTACCAGTACTTCGTTCCATTAGAAGGGATCATCTCCAAATTTTGTATGAACGTTTGTTGAAAACTTACGTATTTACATGCAAAATTCTAGCCTTCTATTGTCATTTTTGCGTCTTTTGTGGTCGTTTTATGTTACTCTTTTATTCGCTTTTCTGAAACCGTATGTGTACTGCAGGGAAGCTTTTGGTTACTGATTGTTTTTCGATTTCTTGTTACCAGAGGGTCCTAAATTGATGATTCTTCACCAAATTTGGTATGTAGGTACACTTTAACGTTGCCTAGTAATATGCAGAAAACCTTCCATAACTCCTTTAAAACAAACAGTAGGAAGGTAAAACTACGTACTGGTACAAAACGCCGTTCCATTTGGACGGATCATCTCCAAATTTTGTATGAACGTTCGTTTCATACTTGCGTATTTACATGCAAAATTCTAGCCTTCTATTTTCATTTTTGCGACTTTTGTGGTCGTTTTATGTTACTGTTTTATTGACTTTTCTGAAAGCGTATGTGTACTGCAGGGAA
>NW_013872952.1:0-310 GCF_000517525.1 Limulus polyphemus
GGTAAAGTATTATCAAACTAAACACTAGGAAGATATGGTAAAGTATTATCAAACTAAACACTAGGAAGATATGGTAAAGTATTATCAAACTAAACACTCGGAAGATATGGTAAAGTATTATCAAATTAAACACTAGGAAGATATGGTAAAGTATTATCAAACTAAACACTAGGAAAATATGGTAAAGTATTATCAAACTAAACATTAGTAAGATATGGTAAAGTATTATCAAACTAAACACTTGGAGGATATGGTAAAGTATTATCAAACTAAACACTCGGAAGATATGGTAAAGTATTATCAAACTAAA
>NW_013872953.1:0-310 GCF_000517525.1 Limulus polyphemus
GTTTGTTTGTGTGGAAACGTGACAGATTGTTTGATGGTACCTAGCTGATGTCTGTTCTACAGGTTTGTTTGTGTGGAAACATAACAGATTGTTTGATGGTAACTATCTGATTGCTGTCCTACAGGTTTGTTTGTGTGGAAACGTGACAGATTGTTTGATGGTAACTATCTGATTGCTGTCCTACAGGTTTGTTTGTGTGGAAACGTGACAGATTGTTTGATGGTAACTATCTGATGGCTGTCCTACAGGTTTGTTTGTGTAGAAACATGACAGATTGTTTGATGGTAACTATCTGATTGCTGTCCTACTG
>NW_013872954.1:0-310 GCF_000517525.1 Limulus polyphemus
AAGACACAAGATTTAACGATACTGTGTACTGTCAATAAGAATACACAAGATTTAACGATACTGTGTACTATCAATAAGAAGACACAAGATTTAACGATACTGTGTACTGTCAAAAAGAAGACACAAGATTTAACGATACTGATGATGACAAAACCTTGTCGAAACGTTGTACATTTGCTGTCATGTTAAACTTATATTAAAATTTTTCTTCATTACCCATTTAAGCCGTCTCCAGCCATTATTAGTCTCAAAGTGGGTTCCTCGTCATCGAATATTCAACGATAATGTGCACTGTCAGTAAGAAAACAAA
>NW_013872955.1:0-465 GCF_000517525.1 Limulus polyphemus
GCAAGTTCAGGTTTTGTTTTATAGCCTTCTAAATTCAAGCAAGTTCAGGTTTTGTTTTATAGCCTTCTAAATTCAACAAGTTCAGGTTTTGTTTTATAGCCTTCTAAATTCAAGCAAGTTCAGGTTTTGTTTTATAGCCTTCTAAATTCAAGCAAGTTCAGGTTTTGTTTTATAGCCTTCTAAATTCAAGCAAATGCAATTTTTCATTTCATGTACTCTTGAAGTTCAAGTAATTCCAACCAAACACTAATCTTGGACTTTGACGCTCTTTAAGAGAAGGCTTTATAATTAGACAATTTTTATTCAACATACACATACATAACTGAACTAATTTCATAAAGAAAATGAAAATAGTTGAGAAAATGTATTTTTAATTTATTTGTGTCATGTTTTCATAATGGTAGACTATGAATTACCAAGATAACGTCAGTTGGGTCACCAAAAAATGTGTATCTTGTAGGAGGC
>NW_013872956.1:0-301 GCF_000517525.1 Limulus polyphemus
GAGCTCTCGAATTTGAATCCTACGTTAAGTCCAGCACAGAGGTGCCGAGATTGGTACAGTCATCTGGATTCAAGGCCAGAAAAGGTCAGCTTTCAGAGAAGTTTGAGGGACTTTGCTGGCACTGTAACAAACCTAGGCACAAGAGAGCTCAATGCTGGCAACTTCAACACAGGGGAGACGATACAGCAGTAAAGGCTGCTACCAAGAAAGGCTGTTGGAACTGTGGGGAGCAAGGACATCTGAGGAGCCAGTGTAAGAAAAATACCACCAATAAGTCAGCTTCGGGAAACCAGTAGTGGTT
>NW_013872957.1:0-309 GCF_000517525.1 Limulus polyphemus
TCTTCTTATTGACAGTACACAGTATCGTTAAATCTTGTGTCATCTTATTGACAGTACACAGAATCGTTAAATCTTGTGTCTTCTTATTGACAGGACACATTATTGTTAATTCTTGTGTTTTCTTACTGACAGTACACATTATCGTTGAATATTGTGTCTTCTTATTGACAGTACACAGTATCGTTAAATCTTGTGTCTTCTTATTAAAAGGACAAATTATTGTTAAATCTTGTGTTTTCTTACTGACAGTAGCATTATCGTTGAATATTGTGTCTTCTTATTGAACAGTACACAGTATCGTTAAATCTT
>NW_013872958.1:0-310 GCF_000517525.1 Limulus polyphemus
CCCAAAATGTTGAAAAAACAGTGTGCACCGTGTATCAGCTGTTGAAAGTGACGTATTTCCCAATTGTTGAAAAAACAGCATGAACCGTATATCAGCTGTTGAAAGTGACGTGTTTCCCAAATGTTGAAAAACAGTGTGCACCGTGTATCAGCTGTTGAAAGTGACGTGTTTCCCAAATGTTGAAAAACAGTGTGCACCGTGTATCAGCTGTTGAAAGTGACGTATTTCCCAATTGTTGAAAAACAGCATGAACCGTATATCAGCTGTTGAAAGTGGCGTGTTTCCCAAATGTTGAAAAACAGTGTGCACC
>NW_013872959.1:0-311 GCF_000517525.1 Limulus polyphemus
GGATTTATTATGGATTCACTAGCTTCCTGAACAACACTACGATTCTATTATGGATTCACTAGCTTCCTGAACAAGACTATGGATTTATTATGGATTCACTAGCTTCCTGAACAACACTACGATTCTGTTATGGATTCACTAGCTTCCTGAACCACAGTACGATTCTGTTATGGATTCACTAGCTTCCTGAACCACACTACGATTCTATTATGGATTCACTAGCTTCCTGAACCACACTATGATTTTATTATGGATTCACTTGCTTCCTGAACAACACTACGATTCTATTATGGATTCACTAGCTCCTGAAC
>NW_013872960.1:0-406 GCF_000517525.1 Limulus polyphemus
TTCCGTACTGGTGAAGCAGAAGCCAATGAGACGGAGATCCCACGTTCATCTGCTTCATCAGTAAAACACTGATGTGACTGTTACCGATGATAGGACTAGTAACTTCATCAAGAGCTTCACCGTTTCCCTTCTCAAAACTGAGTAGAGTTTCTTCTTCGACGGTGGATTCTTCAGGTGGCACATCTTCAGCAGTGTCAATTGTTCTGTTTTCCACTTCGTCCCAACTGAAATGTCCTGGACCATGATAACGCCAAAGCCTGTTGGCATGCACCACTTTTGGCTTACCTCGTCGACCACATTTTACCCGGAAAGTCACGTCTGAGAGACGATCCACTATGTCATATGGGCCTTCCCATGGAGAAGATAACTTAGGAGACTTCCCTTTGGTCTTCCTGGAATTATACAA
>NW_013872961.1:0-310 GCF_000517525.1 Limulus polyphemus
ATTATCTCTTCTACTTATGACCTTTGTACTTGGTTGCTGCTTGACATAGGTTGCTAAGCCTTTAAAAATTTTGAACGTGGAGGATATGAAACAAATAATTTTTTTAGGTTTTATATATACATTTCAGTAACTAAAAAATCATAAATTACTATATCGATACCATGGAATTCCACTATAATTTATCAAGCTTAGTAATTGAGATGTATTTTAGTAAAAAAAAATGCAATTTCGAGCAGACTTAAGACATACCCTACCTCCTTGAAATCTTGGTTTGACAGAAAGAAATGCCATCCTAAGAATTTAAAATGGC
>NW_013872962.1:0-310 GCF_000517525.1 Limulus polyphemus
GTAACTCTAGTTACCAAATTTGTAACCAACATACTCATCATTAGCGTTATTTGGTACAACAACTCCACGAACACCTAGGTGTAACTCTAGTTACCGAATTTATAACCAATATACTCATCGTTAGCGTTACTTGGTACAACAACTACACGAACACCTAGGTGTAACTCTAGTTACCGAATTTGTAACCACCATACTCATCTGTAGCGTTATTTGGTACAACAACTCCACGAACACCTAGGTGTAGCTCTAGTTACCGAATTTGAAACCACCATACTCATCTTTAGTCTTCCTTGGCTCAACTACTTCATGA
>NW_013872963.1:0-326 GCF_000517525.1 Limulus polyphemus
GTCTTACTCCCTCCACTTTGATGGCCTATAGGACAGCAGAGCATGAAACCACTGGATACACTCCAGCAAAGTTGATGTTTGGTCGTGAACTTCGGTTGCCAGTGGATCTGTTAACAGGACGCCCACCTTATGAAGAGTTGCCTGAGAATGTGTCGGAGTTTGTGAAAGTGTTATCGGAAAGGATGGATGCTATTCACCATCAAGTACGTTCAAACTTCAAAACGTCTGCTGATTCGATGAAGTTAACTTATGATAAGAGATCTACTGAAGTCAGTTTTGAAGCAGGAGACAAGGTGTGGTTGTATAATCCCAGGAAGACCAAGGGG
>NW_013872964.1:0-310 GCF_000517525.1 Limulus polyphemus
GTTTCTGACAAAGTGGAATCCTCTTGTTTATTATTATTTTAGCTTTCAACAGGACAGAGAACAGTTTCTTCATTGTTTCCTTTTTCAAATGAAATAGCATGTTCACAATCTTGCACTTTGACCTCTTTGCTGCCATCAAAAGGAACAGATGCTGGCTTACTGGGGTCATCACTTCCAGCAAGGAAAGCTCTCCTCAGTTTGCTTGACTCCACCATCGAAGCTGCAAATTGTGCACGTCTTTTGCACTATTTCCTAGGGGAGGGCATAATTATTAATTATAGGCCAGAGGAAATTTTGTGCCCCTTCACAC
>NW_013872965.1:0-311 GCF_000517525.1 Limulus polyphemus
AACTACAGTTCTATATTCACTTGGAGAGAAAATATGCAATAACTAAAGCTGCTATGTATACCTGAAATAAAAGTATGTACTAACTACAGTTCTATATTCACTTGGAGAGAAAATATGCAATAACTAAAGCTGCTATGTATATCTGAAATAAAAGTATGCACTAACTACAGTTCTATATTCACTTGGAGAGAAAATATGCAATAACTAAAGCTGATATGTATACCCGAAATAAAAGTATGTATTAACTACAGTTCTATATTCACTTGGAGAGAAAATATGCAATAACTAAAGCCGCTATGTACACCTGAAAT
>NW_013872966.1:0-312 GCF_000517525.1 Limulus polyphemus
CTTAATTTCAAACAAACAAAAAACTAAATTTATTTAAATTTATCACTTCAAATATGCGCAAATCGCAGTAATTAAAGTAATTTCTTAAAATCAATAAACTATAAAATACTTCCCGCTAAATTAGTGATTTTCTATAAAGAAAGATATTGATATTAACAATAAAAGAAAAGAAGACGAAAAGAAATTCTTTATAAAATAGTTATGTAAAAGGTCGTTGTTATATAACTCCTTTTCTGTCATCTTCTGTTTTGGACAGATTGGGTAAACCTAATAAATTATTTCTACCCAACAGATTACAATTGCTAATCTAAA
>NW_013872967.1:0-310 GCF_000517525.1 Limulus polyphemus
CCTGCCTCTATCCATCTATAATAAAAGACCTACCAGTAACTATCCATCTATTATTAAAGACCTACCAGTCACTATCCATCTGTAATAAAAGACCTACCATCCACAATCCATCTGTAATAAAAGACCTACCAGCCATTCTCTATCTATAGTAAAAGACTTATCAGCCACTTTTCATCTATAATAAAACACCTGCCAGTCGATATCCATCTGTAATAAAAGACCTACCATCCACAATCCATCTGTAATAAAAGACCTACCAGCCATTCTCTATCTATAGTAAAAGACTTATCAGCCACTATCCATCTATAAT
>NW_013872968.1:0-257 GCF_000517525.1 Limulus polyphemus
CTGGTTCATTATTTTACTCTAACATTTTCTCTATTCCAATGACAGTATACTAACCAGAATTCTTGTTCATTATTCTACTCTAACATTTTCTCTATTCCAATGACAGTATACTAACCCAGAATTCTGGTTCATTATTTTACTCTAACATTTTCTCTATTCCAATGACAGTATACTAACCAGAATTCTGGTTCATTATTTACTCTAACATTTTCTCTATTCCAATGACAGTATACTAACCAGAATTCTTGTTCATTATT
>NW_013872969.1:0-309 GCF_000517525.1 Limulus polyphemus
ATCCCAATCTGTTGTACGGCTATGTAGTAGTATCCCAATCTGTTGTACGGTTAAGTAGTAGTATACTTATCTGTTGTACAGCTAAGTAGTAGTATCCTTATATATTGTACAGCTAAGTAGTAGTATCCTTATCTGTTGTACAGCTAAGTAGTAGTATCCACACCTGTTGTACAGCTAAGTAGTAGTATCCACATCTGTTGTACAGCTAAGTAATAGTATACTTATTGTTGTACAGCTAAGTAGTAGTATCCCAATCTGTTGTACGGTTAAGTAGTAGTATCCTTATCTGTTGTACAGCTAAGTAGTAGT
>NW_013872970.1:0-310 GCF_000517525.1 Limulus polyphemus
TGTCCTAAATACACCTTAGAGAAGAACTCACATCCACAGGAGGAGATTAAAACAATGTCCTAAATACACCTTAGAGAAGATCTTACTCCCACAGAAGGAGATTAAAACAATGTCCTAAATACACCTTAGAGAAGATCTTACTCCCACAGAAGGAGATTAAAACAATGTCCTAAATACACCTTAGAGAAGTTCTTACTCCCACAGAAGGAGATTAAAACAATGTCCTAAATACACCTTAGAGAAGTTCTTACTCCCACAGAAGGAGATTAAAACAATGTCCTAAATGCACCTTAGAGAAGAACTCACACCT
>NW_013872971.1:0-767 GCF_000517525.1 Limulus polyphemus
GTGTTGTTGTATCTAACCTGGTACTGGCAGGAGTTGTTATAAGTATTTAATGTGTTTTTGTATCTGACTGGTACTTGCACGGGTTGTTGTAATTCTTTAATGTGTTGTTGTATGTAACCTGGTACTGGCAGGAGTTGTTATAAGTCTGTATTGTGTTGATGTTTGTAGCTTGAACGGGCAGGGGTTGTTGTAAGTCTTTAATGTGTTGTTATATCTAACCTGGTACTGGCAGGAGTTGTTGTAAGTATTTAATGTGTTTTTGTATCTAACTTGATACTGACACGGGTTGTTGTAAGTCTTTAATGTGTTGGTTAGATACAACTGGTGCTGGCAAGAGTTCTTGAAAGTATCTAATGTGTTCTGCCAGTTCCAATTTAGAAACAGCAACACATTAGAGACTTTCAACAACTCTTGCCAGCACAATGTTAGATACAAAAACACATTAAAGACTTACCACAACTCCAGCCAGTATCAGGTTAGATACAACAACACATTAAAACTTACAACTACCTCTGCCAGTTCCAAACAACTTACAACTACCTTATCAGGTTAGATACAACAACACATTAACACATAAAATACTTACAACAACTCCTGCCAGTATCAGGTTAGATACAACAACACATTACATACTTTCAACAACCTGTGCCAGTTCCAAGTTAGATACAAAAACACATAAAATACTTACAACAACTCCTGCCAGGCTGTTTCTATCCTGGAATGGGCAGGGGTAGTTGTAAGTCTTTAATGTGTTGTTGTATCTAACC
>NW_013872972.1:0-310 GCF_000517525.1 Limulus polyphemus
AAAACACAGTAATTTAACAAGTACCAACATAAACAAACGAAAATCAAGGAATCCATCTTAATTGAACAAACAACCCTACTCTAAACCAACTTCTTGGGGTGCCAATATATCTCTTCTATGTCGTGCAACAGTATTCTGTCATGTGACCTCTTTGTTCTATACTGTATATATAGATCTGTGTCAGTGTAAACTACTTGTATCTGATGATGACAAAACCTTGTCGAAACGTTGTACATCTGCTGTTATGTTAAACTTATATTAAAGTTTTTCTTGATTACTCATTCAAGCCGTCTCCAAACATTATTAATCT
>NW_013872973.1:0-603 GCF_000517525.1 Limulus polyphemus
GGGGGGGGGGCAATTCCAAATGAATTAATTTTCTTTTGTCGACATATATTACCAGGTCCACATTCATATAGGTCTTATCACAAAAATTTAGAGCTTCGATCCAAAATTTTTTTATTCATCGATTTCGTACATATTTAAAGCTGAAATAATAATGTTTGGTGAACACGATACATCATAATTCGTGAGTTACATATACATATATTTAAAGCTTTCGTAAATAAGTGGTAATAATTCTTACACACGTTCAAGTCTGTATCTTCTAACGTTATACATCTTTCAGGTTTCAAAATTATCAGAAGACATTTCTTCTAGGTTTCTATCTACTACAATGATAAAATTACACGTCTTTGAGACATACAGTTAGTAAGTCGATACTTCTTACACGTCTCTCTAGGCTTCTATCTATTACACTGATGCAGTTAAACATCTTTGGGATATCCAGTTGGTAAGGCAATACTTCTTACACATTTCTCTAAACTTCTACACTACCGTAATGCAGTTTGAACATCTTTCGGGAATCCAGTTAGTAAGACAATACTTCTTACACATTTCTCTAGGCTTCTATCTATTACATTGATGCAGTTAAACATATTTGGGATATCT
>NW_013872974.1:0-419 GCF_000517525.1 Limulus polyphemus
ATTTATATAGTGCTCTGTGAACACAAATTAGTTAGCATAAATCAGTTAAATGACGAAAATTAAGTGTCTATTCACTTGTGACCACTCAGTGTATGTTGTATCAAATTCCATTAACATGCATAACACGACTCTGACTGCATTCGCGTTTGTAACAGCTACCGCTATCTTCTGACTAGTTACTTCAACTACCGTTTTCGATATTTAATGTTGATTATTTCACGATTTTTATTATATGTCTTTATTTTTCTCAGTTTTGGGACAACGATTTCATGTTTTATTATATAAATACAGGAAGACGACAAAATGCAAACGATAATGATTTCTTTTAAAAAAAAATCAAAAGAATCAGTATTCCTTTATTTCTATTGGCCCGGCATGGCCAGGTGGTTAGGGCGCTCAACTCGCAATCTGAAGGTCGC
>NW_013872975.1:0-309 GCF_000517525.1 Limulus polyphemus
GCTTAGTGGAGTGCGTTGGCAACATAAATTTTGCGAAATACGTCGAAATATTGGAGGAAGGACTCTTTCCGCTTTATTCCTCGGGTTTCGTGGACAAGAACACAACGTTGTTCCAGGAAGATGGAGCACCGTGTCACACTGCTAGAAACACCCAAAAGCGGCAGGAAGAAAATGTTATCCAGAAGTTGCCCTAGCCTAGCCAATCTCCTGACATGAACCCCATCGAAAACTTCTGGGCGTACTCGACCGGCAAGAAACAACAAAAAAAACAACTTCGAGAGCGATCTACTCCAAGTTTTAGTAATCAAG
>NW_013872976.1:0-410 GCF_000517525.1 Limulus polyphemus
TATATAGGATAAATAATAGTTTCAACAAATTTGTATAATATATCACAGGATAAATATTACACCCATCATTGTTTATTATATAATTCAGAATAAGTATTTCGTTTTTGTTTGTAATTAAGCACAAAGCTACACAATGGGCTATCTGTGCTCTGCCCACCACGGGTAACGAAACCCGGATTCTAGCGTTGTAAGTCCGCAGACATACCGCTGTGCCACGTGGGGGGGGGGCAAGTATTTTGTCAACCAATTGGTTGTTATTTAACACATGATGTTTTTTGTTATTAAGCACAAAATTACACAAAGGGATATCTGGTGCTCTGCCCACCACGGGTAACGAAACCCGGTTTCTAGCGTTGTAAGTCCGCAGACATACCGCTGTGCCACTGGGAGACAAATATACATTTTAACAA
>NW_013872977.1:0-310 GCF_000517525.1 Limulus polyphemus
AAAGGTCTAATTAGTAACATGGTTTCACATAGGTTAAACAAAGGTCTAATTAATAACATGGTTTCACAAAGTGAAACAAAGGTCTAATTAGTAACATGGTTTCACAAAGTGAAATAAAGGTCTAATTAATAACATGGTTTCACATAGGTTAAATAAAGGTCTAATTAGTAACATGGTTTCACATAGGTGAAACAAAGGTCTAATTAGTAACATGGTTTCACATAGGTTAAACAAAGGTCTAATTAGTAACATGGTTTCACATAGGTTAAATAAAGGTCTAATTAATAACATGGTTTCACAAAGTGAGATG
>NW_013872978.1:0-307 GCF_000517525.1 Limulus polyphemus
TCACATTCCAGACATGAGTGTCAGCAATAGGGGTGGTCTAGTACGAAGAAAGCCACAGCAATTCGATGGGAAGGCACCATGGGAAGCATATAAAGCACAGTTTGAGCTATTGGCAGAAATGAATGGATGGACAGAGGAGCAGAAAGCAGTGTACTTGGCAACGAGAAGATAATTTGGGGTAGAATAAAATAACATCCCCAAGGAAGCTCAATACTTGTGGAAGCAGTGGAAGACCCTTCCAGGCCAGCAGACGTGAAAATTGGAAGGTCACTTGTGGCAGGTCATCAAGTAGTACCCATAACAGAGG
>NW_013872979.1:0-310 GCF_000517525.1 Limulus polyphemus
CTGATAACAGGATGTCCACCATACGAAGAGTTGCCTGAAAATGTGTCAGAGTTTGTGAAAGTGTTATCGGAAAGGATGGATGATATCCACCATCAAGTGCGTTCAAACTTGAAAACGTCTGCTGATGCGATGAAGTTAACATATGATAAGAGATCTACTGAAGTCAGCTTTGTACCAGGAGACAAAGTATGGTTGTATAATCCCAGGAAGACCAAAGGGAAGTCTCCTAAGTTGTCTTCTCCATGGGAAGGCCCATATGACATAGTGGATCGTCTCTCAGACGTGACTTTCCGGGTAAAATGTGGTCGGC
>NW_013872980.1:0-309 GCF_000517525.1 Limulus polyphemus
GTGACTTTAGCTTTAAAAACTGTGATGGCAGGGCCGACATATTAGAATTGATGCTGATGCTCTGAAGACGCTTGTTGAAATCTAACCCAAGGTAAATGAAATGGCCCTGAAATTGCATGTCTCTCATGAAACAACACGTAAACATCTAAGGAATATAGGAAAACTCCTTAAAGAAAGTGTTTGGGTGCCTCACGAACTCTTCGATGATCATCGTTTCCAACGTGTGAACGTTGCTTCGTCTCTCTCTTCTGGCGCGTAATGCGCGTGAACCATTTTTGGACAGAATTGTTCACCGGTGATGAAAATGGA
>NW_013872981.1:0-307 GCF_000517525.1 Limulus polyphemus
CCACTATGTCATATGAGCCTTCCCATGGAGAAGACAACTTAGGAGACTTCATTTTGATCTTCCTGGGAATATACAACCACACTTTGTCTCCTGGTACAAAGCTGACTCTAGTAGATCTCTTATCATAACACAACTTTATGGAATCAGCAGACGTTTTCAAGTTTGAACGCACTTGATAACGAATATCATCCATTCTTTCATATAACACTTTCAAGAACCTACTGAAGTAGGCCACCACATTTTCGTTTTCATCCACTTTCTCAGACAACACTCCTCCATATCCGACATTACTAGCATCACAATCCAG
>NW_013872982.1:0-306 GCF_000517525.1 Limulus polyphemus
GTCACTAGATACTTTGTATTGTCTTGATGTTTTGCAATTTTTTAAATACATAGGTATATATATGTAATGCTAAAAGTACTTCCTTTGTTTTGTAAGCAAAATAGACAAATATAAAAACAAATATTTCTTCTGATTTCTCCAAATTTTAATTTATATATCTGAAATCACCATTAAAAACTACATTCAAATATATATATATATATATTCTATTTGGACGCGGTGCATGGAACAGAAAAGATCCCAAACCTCTTTAATCAACGAAGACACTAAATTAAGAAATCAACGAATATTTTTCCAGTTTTGTTG
>NW_013872983.1:0-406 GCF_000517525.1 Limulus polyphemus
CAACTACTCCATGAACACATAGGTGTAACTCTAGTTACAGAATTTATAACCACCATACTCATCTTTAGCCTTACCCCGTACAACTACTCCATCAACACCTAGGTGTAACTATAGTTACCGAATTTATAACCATCATACTCATCTTTTGCTTTACTTGGTACAACTACTCCATGAACACATAGGTGTAACTCTAGTTACAGAATTTATAACCACAATACTCATCTTTAGCCTTACTTGGTACAACTACTCCATAAACACCTAAGTGTAACTATAGTTACCGAATTTATAACCATCATACTCATCTTTAGTCTACAACTACTCCATAAACTCCTAGGTGTAACTCTAGTTACCGAACTTGTAACCACCATACGCATCTTTAATGTTATTTGGTACAACTACTCCATGA
>NW_013872984.1:0-309 GCF_000517525.1 Limulus polyphemus
ATTACTTAATCGTCCATATCTACTAAAATTCCATTACTTAAATGTCCGTATCTACAAGAATTGCATTACTTAAACGTTCCTATCTAGTAAAATCCCATTACTTAAACGACCATATCTACTAAAATCTCATTACTTAAATACCATTATCTACTAAAATTCCATTACTTAAATGTTTGTATCTACTAGAATTCAATTACTTAATCGTCCATATCTACTAAAATTCCATTATTTAAATGTCCGTATCTACTAGAATTCTATTACTTAAACGCCCATATCTACTAAACTTCCACTACTTAAGCGCACATATCT
>NW_013872985.1:0-308 GCF_000517525.1 Limulus polyphemus
AGTACTATTTCCTCAAGAACATTACTTATAAGCAGCGCGAACTGAGACAAGTGCCAAAATCAAAGAGTTTAAATACTATTTCCTCAAGAACATTGCTTATAAGCAGCGCGAACTGAGACAAGCGCCAAAATCAAGGAGTTTAAATACTATTTCCTCAAGAACATTACTTATAAGCAGCGCGAACTGAGACAAGTGCCAAAATCAAAGAGTTTAAATACTATTTCCTCAAGAACATTGCTTATAAGCAGCGCGAACTGAGACAAGCGCCAAAATCAAGGAGTTTGAGTACTATTTCCTCAAGAACATTA
>NW_013872986.1:0-309 GCF_000517525.1 Limulus polyphemus
CTATTCTCCACGGAGGGATCTTTATTGGACGGTGATTGCCTGTGTTTATTTTGTGTTCTACAAGGCCTGTGCAGCCAAGGTCATGATCTACTTTCGAAAAGACGTCTGCATAATTCGCCAAAAGTTCAATAACCTGAAGAGCCTGTGATGATGACAAATGGACTATACTATTCTTATACAGGTCAGTTAGATGTTCTGGGAGAGGATGTCCTTTCTTTATGGTCGTATTTCTTGCCTTAACATTGACTGGCTCTACCTTCTGGCACACACCCAACAATACTCCTTCCTTAAGTGTTCTGCTCACATTTA
>NW_013872987.1:0-658 GCF_000517525.1 Limulus polyphemus
ATATTGGTTATAAATTCGGTAACTAGAGTTACACCTAGGTATTCGTGGAGTTGGTGTACCAAATAACGCTAAAGATGAGTATGGGGTTATAAATTCGGTAACTAGAGTTAAACCTAAGTGTTCCTGGAGTAGTTGTACCAAATAACGCTACAGATGAGTATAGGGGTTATTAATTCGGTAACTGCTATTACACCTATGTGTTCATGGAGTAGTTGTACCAAGTTAAGGCTAAAGATGAGTATGGTGGTTATAAATTCGGTAACTATAGTTACACCTAGGTTTTCATGTAGTAGTTGTGGCAAGTAAAGTTAAAGATGAGTATGGTGTTTATAAATTCGGTAACTAGAGTTACACTTAGGTATTCGTTGTAACTGTAGTTACCGAATTTGTAACCACCATACTCATCTGTAGCGTTATTTGGTACAACAACTCCAAGAATACCTAAGCCACCATACTCATCCAACTACTCCAGGAACACTTAGGTTTAACTCTAGTTACCGAATTTATAACCTCAAACTCATCTTTAGCGTTATTTGGTACAGCCACTCCACGAACACCTAGGTGTAACTCTAGTTACCGAATTTATAAAATTTATAACCACCATATTCATCTTTAGCCTTACTTGGTACTGTAACTAGAGTTACACCTATGTGTTCAT
>NW_013872988.1:0-310 GCF_000517525.1 Limulus polyphemus
AAAATAGCAATAATCTATATTCATACATAATGTATAATAATTGAAATGTGACTCTATTTTACAAAATACTAGTTGACTAAAACACAGCCAAGACAAGTTACTTTGTACAGACGAAAGGTCAGTTTTATGTTATTTGATACATTAAAATGAGTGCACGTGAACCGTGTCATTGTAATTTCTGTATTGTTAGCTAGGCACAGCTGAAAGGTCAATATAATAAAAATAATAATTATATATAAATGTATAATGTTATGAGATTTAAGCTATTTAATCTAAACATTTACGTTTTCGTGTTAGAATCTGTGTTCAT
>NW_013872989.1:0-310 GCF_000517525.1 Limulus polyphemus
GGAGTCATCTGAACGAAATTTGCTGAACCATCGTTGACACTTATGAGCGTTCAAAAAATTTCCATAAACTTCTTTGATATTCTTTGTGGCTGCAGAGGCGTTGGTTCCCTTCTTGTATTCAAACAGCATTACATGCCGAATGTGAGTCTCGTCGTGTTTCATCACGAGGATTAGAGTATACTAAACTTAACACATTATATAGCTTACACTAACGTGACGTTTAGGCAGTTCGTTTAACTATTATACGTGATATACGTTTTTTGGGGGATGCAGTGGCGTAGCAAGGGTTCTCGACACCCGGGGGCAAAGC
>NW_013872990.1:0-310 GCF_000517525.1 Limulus polyphemus
CGTAGTTACATACAACAGATTATGTTTAGTTCTTTCTATAGTGTTTAAGACAAGTTTGTTAAGTATCGTCATTCTTCAAGGATCTTTTTTATAACACATTTTAGGTTTCATACTTACATACAACAGATTATGTTTAGTTCTTTCTATAGTGTTTAAAACAAGTTGGTTAAGTATCATCATTTTTCAAGGATCTTTAGATATCTTCATTCTTCTTGCACGAGTTCTTAGTTTTTTATTGCAGAATAATCGTGTCTTTTATATTTCATACTTCGGTGGTTTGAAAGCCCAATGAAAATTGAAATAATTCAAA
>NW_013872991.1:0-310 GCF_000517525.1 Limulus polyphemus
AATATCAGTCTGTACGCCAGTCACAACCACTGTGTAAATCATGAAATATCAGTCAGTACCCCAGTCACAACCAGTGTGTAAATCATGGAATATCAGTCAGTACCCCAGTTACAACCAGTGTGTAAACCATGGAATGTCAGTCTGTACGCCAGTCACAACCACTGTGTAAATCATGAAATATCAGTCTGTACGCCAGTCACAAACATTGTGTAAATCATGAAATATCAGTCAGTACCCCAATCACAACCACCGTGTAAATCATGGAATATTAGTCAGTACGCCAGTCACAATCTGTGTGTAAATCATGGGA
>NW_013872992.1:0-309 GCF_000517525.1 Limulus polyphemus
AAAGTGATCATTGCTATATTAGGTTCTATGTTTTGCTGCATGTGGGGATAAAAAAAATAATGATATTTTGGTTGTACATTTCAAAAAAGCAAATTTTGAAGGGATGCGACAAGAATTATCTGTTGTGAATTAGACAGCTGAGTTATTTGAAGACATTGATCAGATGTAGAAGATTTTTAAATATTCAATATAAACATATCCCTTATAGAAAAAGAATACAAGCTGCAAGTAGAAAACCAGGTTGGCTCACAAAGTATGTAAGAGATAATATTAAAAAAAGTCTCACAAATTTGAGAAATTTAAATTGAC
>NW_013872993.1:0-436 GCF_000517525.1 Limulus polyphemus
CCTAGGAACAATGGACTTGTTGACTCTTATACTGTTAAAAATGTAATATATGAAATGACACGAACCTAATATTTTACTAGGAACAATGAATTTGTTGAGTCTTATACTGTTAAAAATATAATATATGAAATGACACGAACCCAGTGTTTTACTAGGAACAATGGACTTGTTGACTTTTATACTGTTAAAAATGTAATATATGAAATGACACGAACCCAATGTTTTACTAGGAACAATGTACTTGTTGTCTCTGATACTGTTAAAAATGTAATATTTGAAATGAAACGAACCCAATGTTTCACTAGGAACAGCTTATACTGTTAAAAATGTAATATATGAAATGACACGAACCCAATGTTTTACTATGAGCAATGGACTTGTTGACTCTTATACTGTTAAAAATGTAATATATGAAATGACACAAATCCAGTGTTTT
>NW_013872994.1:0-313 GCF_000517525.1 Limulus polyphemus
AAATAAAAGTAAACATATAGAAGGGTAAAAAAATAATCAAAGTAATTCGATAGTTTTTAACCGCTTTATATCTGCTAAACATATGATTTTAGCATTACAAAGTAAATAAAATAAACATATAGAAGGGTAAAAAAATAATCAAAGTAATTCGATAGTTTTTAAACGCTTTATATCTGCTAAACATATGATTTTAGCATTACAAAGTAAATAAAATAAAGTAAACATATACAAGGGTAAAAAAAATAATCAAAGTAATTCGATAGTTTTTAAACGCTTTATATCTGCTAAACATATGATTTTAGCATTACAAAGT
>NW_013872995.1:0-308 GCF_000517525.1 Limulus polyphemus
GGGATAGTTCTAGAAACAAGAGAGCGTGAGAATTGTCACGTGATCTCGATGACGCAACAGTATCTTGATATTTGATATTCTCAAAGAAGCTTAGTTTGTACAGTAGATTTATATAATTTGAATGGTTATAGTAAATGATAAGG
The DNA here is from genome assembly GCF_000517525.1 of Limulus polyphemus. Taxonomy (NCBI): domain Eukaryota; kingdom Metazoa; phylum Arthropoda; class Merostomata; order Xiphosura; family Limulidae; genus Limulus; species Limulus polyphemus. The sequence continues at coordinate 144 of NW_013872995.1, forward strand.
TTTTAACTGTCAGTGATTAACATTGTAAACAGAATGTGTGTCTGCACTCCACTAGACATTTCATTTATATGCCATTCCCACAAAATATCTCCAAAAAAGTAATGTCTCTTCACTAATCATGATTTATAACTATCAATTTAATGATAAACACATTTACAATATGTT
>NW_013872996.1:0-310 GCF_000517525.1 Limulus polyphemus
TGAAAATTACTCTGTATGATAGATAGCAACATGTGAAAATAAAAAGAGGCATGAGAGAAACATTGCTTTACAAACCTTAAGACTTAATAAAAAAATTAGATATTTGGGTTTGAAAGCATTATAATGTTTGCTGATAAACTGGCAAATTTCATTAACAATTGCTTACTAATTTAAAAGTTATAGCATGAAAACTATAACAAGCACAAAATGATTACGAGGTCGGTCCTATGGACTGAGTCCAGGTTGAAAGAGTTAAATATGTTCCTACTACGAGTAACATGTTAAATGTGTTATTACTACCAGTAACATG
>NW_013872997.1:0-494 GCF_000517525.1 Limulus polyphemus
AATAATAAAATATATATACAAATTATACAACATCTTTCTATGGACCAATAATAAAATATAGATACAAATTATACAACATCTCTCTATGGAACAATAATAAAATATAGATACAAATTATACAACATCTTTCTATGGACCAATAATAAAATATAGATACAAATTATACAACATCTTTCTATGGAACGATCAAGAAAGAGACAGATTATAAAACAAGATAGAAATGAATACTCAAAACCAGAAAATCCATGGGGAGTTTTGTCTGGTTTTGTGTATGAACTCCTACATTGTTTCTGTACTTTTTGGCATTGCTATCGTTACATCATACTTAATTTTTATAATATTTTGAAATTTTTCTCCTCGACGTACTTCTTTATTACATAATATTTAGAAAACACCGCTCTTTGGTGTAAGTAGGTTGGGTTTTCCGGGTTTAAACTCCATGTTAGAAATCATGTAAAATTCCACAACATTTGAGAAAAATAAATAAAAATAAC
>NW_013872998.1:0-310 GCF_000517525.1 Limulus polyphemus
ATATATATATATATATATATATGACCTCCACTAATATAGAAGACCGCTTAAATCGATGATTATAGCTGAAGGATCACAGCTATTCAGTTCAAAGCGATTATCTCCAATTGATGAACTCTGGATTGAGTGAAACGCGTAATTGGCAATGGATATGGCGGACATAGTGTGATTGAAATACTCTTATATATTCTTCTTCTTCAAAATTCCCAGGGGACTGAAAAAAGAATGTAGTGTTAAAAATCCCCACCAGTGACACAGCGGTATGTCTGCGGACTTACAGCGCTAGAAATCGGGTTTCGATACCCGTGGT
>NW_013872999.1:0-310 GCF_000517525.1 Limulus polyphemus
CCAGGTCGTCACTTTCCCATACTGCAGTTCCCATCTCCGGAGAAGAATACCATCTTCAAGCCTCAACTGGTCTCATTGTGCCCAATAGTTCTTTGTCACAGGGCTTAGACAAGACACCTTCTCCCAAGCATGGCGCAAAACACTTGCTTTTAGAAAATCAATTATTGGCTTCAAATCTTGGTCTTTCTCCTGTTCTGCTTTGATGTCTATATTTGGATCCACTTCAGCATCATTAACTCTTTCAGTCGACTTAACTTCAGCTTGATGGCACCTGGTTAGTTCAACTCCTCTTTTGCAGCAATGTCTGCAG
>NW_013873000.1:0-968 GCF_000517525.1 Limulus polyphemus
TTTAAAAAAAACTCTTCATTTCCATAAGTCAGTGCGTCGAATCTTAGTACGTCTTCCGGTTCCAACCATTAACATTACTATAGACAACAATTTGAAGTTGACAGTGGCCCATAAACCAAAAGTTCACAAGCTTCAGGTCGCACCTCCAGATCAACGGCTGATTTCATGACAAACATGGCTGAAAAAAAAAAACCGGAAGCGAAGCAATCTTGTTCCATCACACACACCTGTCAACTCCAATCAGACTTTCGCCCCTCCCCCAATGGCTCAGCGACAAGTCTATAGGATTATGGCACTATAAACCGAATTTCGTATACCCGTAGTGGGCACAGCACAGATAGCCCATATGTAGCTTTGTGGTTAACAGTAAACAAACAACTTTAGCCTATGAGAACGATCTAAGATGGAGGAATTTGTTCCACGAGACTTGGATCCTATAGTTTTTATACAATGTCTTTAACCCTAAGCCAGTACATAAGTTTACTGCCTTTTACCTCTATTAATCTAATACTGGTAACAATTCTAACGTAAGAGATTAGGGTTAGGACTACTGAGGTTGATGTTGTTACAACACTTAATTGCGGAAGAAGGGATAGGACTACTGAGGTTGATGTTGTTACAACACTTCATTGCGGAAGAATACTGTGCATTTATTAAAACGATTTTTCTGTTTTTAACATGACTTACTTTTCCAAGTTCTAGTTCTATTTCATTTCTATACCTTTCAGGATAGCAGAGTACTTCTGTTACCATGGTTACTATGTTCTGCCCTGGCGACCCTGACCCACATCGGTTTATCTTTGTACCTCTTCTATGATTCTGTGAGTAGGAAAACGGTAACAATTGAAAAGAATTCAATTTTTGATCATGTTACATTCTATGTTTCTCAGTTTCCTACTTTTTCGTGACGTTTTATCGGAATTCAATGTTCTTACAGAACACGATTTGAAGCAACTTCACACCTTATT
>NW_013873001.1:0-307 GCF_000517525.1 Limulus polyphemus
GGCCATGATATATGAGAGTAAGTATCGACGCAGATTGTGAGTCGAGTGCCTTAACCACCTGGCCATGATATATGAGAGTAAGTATCGACGCAGATTGTGAGTCGAGTGCCTTAACCATCTGGCCATGATATATGAGAGTAAGTATCGACGCAGATTGTGAGTCGAGTGCCTTAACCATCTGGCCATGATATATGAGAGTAAGTATCGACGCAGATTGTGAGTCGAGTGCCTTAACCACCTGGCCATGATATATGAGAGTAAGTATCGACGCAGATTCTGAGTCGAGTGCCTTAACCACCTGGCCATG
>NW_013873002.1:0-367 GCF_000517525.1 Limulus polyphemus
ATGCTGCTTTTTTTTGCCGGCGGCATGATCAATTTTTTTTTACAAGAAAAAGTTTCATACAGATGTCTTTGCCAATTGCAACGTTATGTGTAAGTGCGTTATGGCAATGTTACTTGACTCAATATTACCTAAATGTGCGCTTCACCTGGTCTTGCGTACAGCACATTTCAAAATTACTAATGAAAGCATGTACATAAAAGTATGAGATTTTTCCAGAATTCAAACGTCATTATTTTTTATATGATTCCTATTTTAGCTCAAAAAGAAGGAAGGAGCAAGTGCACTTGGCTCGCTATTGCAGTAACCATGTACCCACTTGACTCGTTATTGCAGTAGCCATGTACCACTTGACTCGCTATTGCAGTAA
>NW_013873003.1:0-310 GCF_000517525.1 Limulus polyphemus
GTGTTTGCTGTTAGATTGTTGAGTATTGTGTATTTGCTGTTAGATTGTGAGTATTGTTATTTGCTATTAGATTGTTGAGTATTGTTGTATTTGCTGTTAGATTGTTGAATATTGTTGTATTTGCTGTTAGATTGTTGAGTATTGTTGTGTTTGCTGTTAGATTGTTGAGTATTGTTGTGTTTGCTGTTAGATTGTTGAGTATTGTTGTATTTGCTGTTAGATTGTTGAGTATTGTTTATTCGCTATTAGATTGTTGAGTATTGTTGTATTTGCTGTTAGATTGTTGAATATTGTTGTATTTGCTGTTAGA
>NW_013873004.1:0-310 GCF_000517525.1 Limulus polyphemus
AGACAACATACTATTGGATAGAGGTGTGAGTAGTTAAAACATCTAACCCCTTCGGATGGCCTTCGGCTTCCTTTCAAGGAAATAATGTACCAGCTTTTTATTGCTAAGTCATAAAATCACTTATTCCTAATGTTAGTACAGTCTTGGCCAAAACTTTTGCATATTTTGTTGCAAATAATATCATTATTATTAAGATGGAATACAAATAAACTTAGTGCTGTCAAACTGAAAAATGCATGTTATATTAAACATCTACCTATGTAATTTGTATAATGAGACAGGTTCTATGGACATCATGATTGACTTATTA
>NW_013873005.1:0-309 GCF_000517525.1 Limulus polyphemus
ATACCGGGAGTTCCAACAGAAAGAGCCGAATAACATACCGGGAGTTCCAACAGAAAGAGCCGAATAACGTACCAGCAGTTCCAACAGAAAGAGCCGAACAACGTACTAGGAGTTCCAACAGAAATAGCCTAATAACGTACTAGGAGTTCCAACAGAAATAGCCTAATAACGTACTAGGAGTTCCAACAGAAATAGCCTAATAACGTACTAGGAGTTCCAACAGAAATAGCCTAATAACGTACTAGGAGTTCCAACAGAAATAGCCGAGTACTAGATTAGGAGTTCCAACAAAAATAGCCGAGTACCAGG
>NW_013873006.1:0-310 GCF_000517525.1 Limulus polyphemus
ATATTACCGATAAAGTAACTAGGTTCAACATATTACTAATGTAATAACTAGGTTCAACATATTACTGATATAGTAACTAGGTTCAACATATTACCGAAGTAACTAGGTTCAACATATTACCGATATAGTAACAAGGGTCAACACACTATTGATGTAGTAACTAGGTTCAACATATTACCGATGTAGTAGCTAGATTCAACATATTACTGATGTAGTAGCTAGGTTCAACATATTACCGATATAGTAACAAGGGTCAACACACTATTGATGTAGTAACTAGGTTCAACATATTACCGATGTAGTAGCTAGA
>NW_013873007.1:0-309 GCF_000517525.1 Limulus polyphemus
AATTGTCTGTTCTATTTAACATATGATAGCCTCAAAATACCTTCACCTAACGATAACCTCAAAACACCTTCACTTAACTGTTTGTTCTATTAACATATGATAATCTCAAAACACCTTCACTTAACTGTTTGTTCTATTAAACATATGATAATCTCAAAACACCTTCACTTAACTGTTTGTTCTATTAAACATATGATAATCTCAAAACACCTTCACTAAACTGTTTGTTCTATTAAACATATGATAATCTCAAAACACCTTCACTAAACTGGTTGTTATATTAACATATGATAATCTCAAAACACCTTC
>NW_013873008.1:0-306 GCF_000517525.1 Limulus polyphemus
CGAAAGTTCAATTTTTCTTAGCTTTTATAGTGATATAATGTTTTTCGTCAATGCTATAATGTCTCAATTTTGAGTTTTCCGACGAAAGAAGCACTATAGGATATTTTTCTATTAATTTTGCGTAAAAAAAAACACTTTTTTCCATTTTCCAAAAATTCATATTTTCATCAAAAACCAAAGGCTATAGCCCATATTTTTTCACGAATTTTGAAAAAAATTGTTTTTCTTCATATTTCAATACAAAGATGCCCTTGATGTAAGACTTGCAAAATAGAGATAATTTTATAAAAATTCCCAATAGTTATT
>NW_013873009.1:0-310 GCF_000517525.1 Limulus polyphemus
AGTATAACATGGTTGTACTGCTAGTAACAACAATAGTGACGATGTAGTATAACATGTTTGTACTGCTAGTAACAACAATAGTGACGATGTAGTATAACGTAGTTGTACTGCTAGTAACCACAATAGTGACGATGTAGTATAACGTGTTTGTACTGCTAGTAACAACAATAGTGACGATGTAGTATAACGTGGTTGTACTCCTAGTAACAACAATAGTGACGATGTAGTATAACATGGTTGTACTCCTAGTAACAACAATAGTGACGATGTAGTATAACATGGTTGTACTGCTAGTAACAACAATAGTGAC
>NW_013873010.1:0-310 GCF_000517525.1 Limulus polyphemus
GTCTGAAATTGTATGTTTCATACTTTAAGTATAACCACAGAAATACTCAGGGAATAATTGTGTCTGAAATTGTATGTTTCATACTTTAAGTGTAGCTACAGAAATATTCAGGGAATAATTGTGTCTGAAATTGTATGTTTCATAATTTAAATGTAGCTACAGAAATATTCAGGGTATAATTGTGTCTGAAATTGTATGTTTCATACTTTAAGTGTAGCTACAGAAATATTCAGGGAATAGTTGTGTCTGAAATTATATGTTTCATACTTTAAGTGTAACCACAGAAATGCTCAGGGAATAATTGTTTCTG
>NW_013873011.1:0-512 GCF_000517525.1 Limulus polyphemus
CTTGTGTCTTCTTATTGACAGTACACAGTATCGTTAAATCTTGTGTCTTTTTATTGATAGTACACAGTATTGTTAAATCTTGTGTCTTCTTATTGACAGTACACAGTATCGTTAAATCTTGTGTCTTCTTATTGACAGTACACAGTATCGTTAAATCTTGTGTCTTCTTATTGACAGTAACTGTAAATAAGAAGACACAAGATTTAACGATACTGTGTACTGTCAATAGGAAGACCCACGATTTAACAATACTGTGTACTATCAATAAAAAGACACAAGATTTAACGATACTGTGTACTGTCAATAAGAAGACACAAGATTTAACGATACTGTGTACTGTCAATAAGAAGACACAAGATTTAACGATATTGTGTAGTGTCAATAAGAAGACACAAGATTTAACAAAACTGTGTACTGTCAATAGGAAGACACAAGATTTAACATTACTGTGTACTATCAATAAAAAGACACAAGATTTAACGATACTGTGACACAGTATCATTAAATCTTGT
>NW_013873012.1:0-306 GCF_000517525.1 Limulus polyphemus
AGAAAGTCACGTCTGAGAGACGATCCACTATGTCATATGGGCCTTCCCATGGAGAAGGCAACTTAGGAGAATTCCCTTTGGTCTTCCTGGGATTATACAACCATACCTTGTCTCCTGGTACAAAGCTGACTTCAGTAGATCTCTATCATAAGTCAACTTCATCGAATCAGCAGACGTTTTCAAGTTTGTACACACTTGATGGTGAATATCATCCATCCTTTCCGATAACACTTTCACAAATTCTGACACATTCTCAGGCAACTTTTCATAAGGTGGGCGTCCTGTTAACAGATCCACTGGCAACCG
>NW_013873013.1:0-310 GCF_000517525.1 Limulus polyphemus
CCTTCAACGTCTTGAAAGAATGCTGGCAAGAAACTATCCATTCAAACTTTTGGCCTTTTTTAGTCAAATCATGTAGTGGAGCAGCTATAGTTGCAGGTTTTTTTGCAAATGCTGTAATCTCTCTTCTTGTTTCTTTTCTTGTTTATTTTCTCGTTCTTCTTGTTTCTTTTCTTGTTTAATTTCTCTTTCTTCTTGTTTCTTTTCTTTTTCCTATAACAACTGTTGTAATTTCTCTTCTCGTTCTTCTTGTTTCTTTTGCTGTTCGTGTATTGCTGCCATCAAGTCTGCTAGGCTGTAGTTCGATTTGCCG
>NW_013873014.1:0-310 GCF_000517525.1 Limulus polyphemus
GAACACAGTATCGTAAAATCTAGTGTCTTCTTATTGACAGTACACAGTATTGTTAAACATCGTGTTTTTTTTTATTGACAGTACACAGTATCGTTAAATCTTGTGTATTCTTATTGAAAGTACACAGTATCGTTAAATCTTGTGTCTTCTTATTGACAGGACACATTATTGTTAAATCTTGTGTTTTCTTACTGACAGTACACAGTATCGTTAAATCTAGTGTCTTCTTATTGACAGTATACAGTATTGTTAAATTTTGTGTCTTTTTATTGACAGTACACAGTATCGTTAAATCTTGTGTCTTCTTATT
>NW_013873015.1:0-398 GCF_000517525.1 Limulus polyphemus
AATCTGTGTGTGTATGTCAGGAGATGAACTGCTCTTTATGGAACAATTTCATGAGGAACTGATTAATCTGTGTGTATGTCATGAGATGAACAACTCTCTAGGGAACAGTTTTAGGAACTGATTAATCTGTGTGTATGTCACGAGATGAACAGCTCTTCACGGAACAGTTTCATTAGGAACTGATTAATCTGTGTGTATGTCACAAGATGAACAGCTCTTTACGGAACAGTTTCATTAGGAACTGATTAATCTGTGTGTATGTCACGAGATGAACTGCTCTTTATGGAACAATTTCATTAGGAACTGATTAATCTGTGTGTATGTCACGAGATGAACAACTCTTTACGGAACAGTTTCATTAGGAACTGATTAATCTGTGTGTATGTCACGAGATGAAC
>NW_013873016.1:0-309 GCF_000517525.1 Limulus polyphemus
TACAACGTTTCGACAAGGTGATGATGACAAAACCTTGTCGAAACGTTGTACATTTGCTGTCATGTTAAACTTATATTAAAGTTTTTCTTCATTACCCATCTTAATTATTGTTCTCACCATTCTATGATCACTTCCTATGTCTGCTTTGGTTATGACTTAACAATTTTCCATGATTTCTTTTTTTTGTTCACCAGTATGAAGTCGAGATAAAGGACCAGCAAGTCAATACATAGATATATGGCGAGATATATTCTTTTTTTTTTTTTTCAATTACACTAAGGAAATATGCAAATAACAATGAAGTAATGC
>NW_013873017.1:0-309 GCF_000517525.1 Limulus polyphemus
GGTGTTGCAGGGACGAAAAAGAATGGTAATCTGATGGTGCTATATCTAGAGAATATGGTGGGTGGGGGAAACTTCCCAACTCAACTCCATAATGTTGTGTTGCGTCAAACATGCCACATGTGGACATGCATTGTCGTGGGGAAGAACACCTTTCCGATTGATGAGTGAAGGGAGTTTCTGATGAAGGGCTTGATTTAAACGTTCCAGTTTCTGACTATAGATCTCTGCATCTCTCTTGGCGTTTAATATTAGCATAAAGAATCCATTTTTCATCACCGGTGACAATTCTGTCCAAAAATGGTTCACACG
>NW_013873018.1:0-309 GCF_000517525.1 Limulus polyphemus
GAAGGTGGTTAGGATGTTTGGAGTGACTGTCCTTCGGTTAAGCTATTAAAAGTAGTTGAAGATGTTTGGAGTTATTGTCCTTTGGTCCAGGTATTGAAGGTGGTTAGGATGTTTAGAGTCATTGTCCTTTGGTCCAGGTATTGAAGGTGGTTAGGATGTTTGGAGTCATTGTCCTTTGTTCCAGGTATTGAAGTGGTTAGGATGTTTGGAGTCATTGTCATTTGGTTAAGCTATTAAAAGTAGTTAAGATGTTTGGAGTTATTGTCCTTTGGTCCAGGTATTGAAGGTGGTTAGGATGTTTGAAGTTAT
>NW_013873019.1:0-310 GCF_000517525.1 Limulus polyphemus
CAAGACCTGTAATAAGACAAATAACTAAACTGTAGAGGGTTGTTTAAATGTATTTAATCTACATCTTATTTTTGTGTTCAAAGTAGTTAGACCTTTGCTGTATCCCCTTTTTTAGAGGTCGTGTAGAGTAACACTATGGTGTTGATTTTCCCGTGGGATATATGGCAAATGGAAGTTTGGAACTTATAAGAAATACAAGGTTTAATGTATTAGGGAAAACTGATTTATTTATTACTAACTATAATATAAGGCGTTCATTGCGATTAAAACTACGTAGGATTATGAAATGGACAAATCACGTAGCAAAAAA
>NW_013873020.1:0-309 GCF_000517525.1 Limulus polyphemus
AACTTACTCTGAACAATGACTCTGTAATACATGACTGAATTACTCTGAACAATGACTTTTTAATATCTAACTGACGTACTTTGAACAATGACTTTGTAATACATGACTGAATTACTCTGAACAATTACTTTTTAATACATGACTAACTTACTCTGAATAATTACTTTTTAATACATGACTGACGAACTCTGTACAATGACTTTGTATTCCATGATTGAATTACTCTGAACAATGACTTTGTAATACATGATGACTTACTCTGAACAATGACTTTGATTCATGACTGAATTACTTTGAACAATGACTTTG
>NW_013873021.1:0-308 GCF_000517525.1 Limulus polyphemus
GCTGTTTGGGTTGGTGGGAGATCGATCTTAGTGGAGTGCGTTGGCAACATAAATTTTGCAAAATACGTCGAAATATTGGAGGAAGGACTCTTGCCACTTTATTCCACGGGTTTCGTGGACAAGAACACAACGTTGTTCCAGGAAGATGAAGCACCGTGTCACACTGCTAGAAACACCCAAAAGTGACAGGAAGAAAATGGTATCCAGAAGTTGCCCTGGCCGAGCCAATCTCCTGACATAAACCCCATCAAAAACCTCTAGGGCCATACTCGACCGGCAAGTTAAGAAACAAAAAAAAAAAACAATTA
>NW_013873022.1:0-310 GCF_000517525.1 Limulus polyphemus
CTAGATCGTTGGTTTGTCCTAGAGCTCTAGATATCAGAACTATTGTGCTGAGTTCTAATCCGTACGATACCACAAAGTATTTTAATTGTTAGATCACTGGTTGGTCCTAGAGCTCTAGATTTCAGAACTATTGTGCTGAGTTCTAATCCGTGCGATACTACAAAGTATTTTAATTGTTAGATCGCTGGTTGGTCCTAGAGCTCTAGATATCAGAACTAGCGTGCTGAGTTCTAATCAGTACGATACCACAAAGTATTTTAATTCCTAGATCGCTGGTTGGTCCTAGAGCTCTAGATTTCAGAACTAGTGT
>NW_013873023.1:0-438 GCF_000517525.1 Limulus polyphemus
CACCCACCGACAACTCTTGGGCTTCTAGAATCGAACATATGGAGTTGACCGTCACTCTTATAACGCACCAAAGGTTCCAGATTGCGGAGAGCAGTTTTACTTTGGGTACAATAAACAGTGCGGCTCTTTACTCGATGTTTTAAATTAGATAACAAGTCAATACCACCCACCGACTAACTTCTTGGGCTTCTAGAATCGAACATATGGGGTTGACCGTCACTCTTATAACGCACCAAAGGTTCCAGAGTGCGGAGAGCAGTTTTACTTTGGGTACAATAAACAGTGATACATCTTGCGGCTCTTTACTGGATGTTTTAAATTAGATAACAAGTCAATACCACCCACCGACAACTCTTGGGCTTCTAGAATCGAACATATGGAGTTGACCGTCACTCTTATAACGCACCAAAGGTTCCAGATTGCGGAGAGCAGTTTTAC
>NW_013873024.1:0-310 GCF_000517525.1 Limulus polyphemus
CATCTTGAAAGAATGCTGGCAAGAAACTGTCCATTTATACTTCTGGACTTTTTTAGTCAAATCATGTAGTGGAGCAGCTTTAGTTGCAAAGTCCTTCACAAACTTGCAGTAGTAAGTACAGAGTCCCAAGAAACTTCTTAGCTCTCCCACACTGTCTGGTGTTGGCCAGTCATGCACTACTTTCACCTTATCAGGATCAGTTTGTACACCATTCTCACTAACAATGTGGCCTAAGTAAAGCCCCTATTTCTGGAACGAATGACATTTCTTGGGATGGAGTTTGAGGTTCGCTGCTTTCAAACACTTGAAT
>NW_013873025.1:0-310 GCF_000517525.1 Limulus polyphemus
TCTGACACCAATTTGTTACGTCTCCGTTTGCTAATTAACTTTCCGTAACTTCGTTCCGATGAAACTTTAGCGACACAAGCTCTTTACTTAATAAAAACTGGTTTATTATTTCCGAATACAACCTTACCGATACACTCAACTTCAACAATCGCGCTAAACAAACGCTATATCAACGAACGTCAATAATACTTCTGACCGCAGATCAATTACTCACTCTCTATCCAGACATTACATTCCCCTCTTTTATATACCAGCCTACCCTATATCTAGTAAGAACTAGAACATTCGCCAAAGTACATGATAGTTCTAG
>NW_013873026.1:0-308 GCF_000517525.1 Limulus polyphemus
ACTTTTAGATACCTTTGTTCTTCTTGTACTACATTAAACTTTTATATACCTTTGTTCTTCTTGTACTACATTAAACTTTTAAATACCTTTATTCTTCTTGTACCACATTTAGCTTTTAGATACCTTTGTTCTTCTTGTACCACATTAAACTTTTAGCTACCTTTGTTCTTCTTGTACCACATTAAACTTTTAGGTACCTTTGTTCTTCTTGTACCACATTAAACTTTTATATACCTTTGTTCTTCTTGTACTACATTAAACCTTTAGAGACCTTTGTTCTTCTTGTACCACATTCAGCTTTTAGATAC
>NW_013873027.1:0-309 GCF_000517525.1 Limulus polyphemus
CACGATTTTACAATACTGTGTACTATCAATAAAAACTCAAAAGATTTAACGATACTGTGTACTGTCAATAAGAAGACACAAGATTTAACCATACTGTGTACTGTCAATAAGAATACAAAAGATTTAACGCTACTGTGTACTTTCAATGAGAAGACACAAGATTTAACGATACTGTGTACTGACAATAAGAAGACACAAGATTTAACTGTACTGTGTACTGCCAATAAGAAGACACAAGCTTTAACAATACTTTGTACTCTTAATAAGGAGACACAAGATTTGAGAATACTGTGTACTGTCGATAAGAAA
>NW_013873028.1:0-307 GCF_000517525.1 Limulus polyphemus
TGCCACTGCTTCGACTCCGCTTCTGCTTCGTCTCTGCCTCCGTCTGTCTCTCTCACTGTCTAGCGCACTTATATACGATAATACTGCCTGTTCTAGAAACTTCTAGGACTCTCAATACGTGCTACCAGGATCACTTGACTTCCGCTGTCGTAACACACTAGCGAATCTTCTAGAATACTCGTCACGTGACCCCCACTGTCGAAACAATATTTTTCTTTATTCCTTTGGCCGTAGCCTCGTGGAAAGGGTTATCCTTTGCAATATATATTACTTCCTTTTTTATCTTTTTTTTTTTTGTAAAGTTCTT
>NW_013873029.1:0-511 GCF_000517525.1 Limulus polyphemus
CGTGAATCGCTCATTGTGAATTATAGCGTTTGTTTAAGTTAAACTGACTGTGAGAATTAATTGTATTGCAAAGTTGTATTGAGAAAGAATAAACTAGTTTTATTTAAGGAAGGATTTGTATTGCTGAAGTTTTTCGGAAAGAATTTCTACAGAAAATTAACTAACGACCAGAGACGTAACAAATTGGTGTTAGAGAGTGGGACGAAAAAAAAATGGTAAAGAGAAGCGGCAAATCAAACTACAGCTTAGCAGATTTGATGACAGCAATACAAGAACAGCAAAAGAAACAAGAAGAGAGATTACAGCAGCTGTTGGAGGAAAAAGAAACGAAACAAGAAGAACGAGAAAAGAAACAAGAAGAGAGATCACAGCAGCTGTTGGAGGAAAAAGAAAAGAAACAAGAAGAGAGATTACAGCAGTTGTTGGAGGAAAAAGAAAAGAAACAAGAAGACAGAGATTACAGCAGTTGTTAGAGGAAAAGAAAAGAAACAAGAAAAGAGATTACAGCAGT
>NW_013873030.1:0-309 GCF_000517525.1 Limulus polyphemus
TTCAGTACAAGTACAGTTACTGAGAAGACACTTTAAGAACTGTTAAGTCGATTAAATTCAGTTCACGTACAGTTACTGAGAAGACACTTTAAGAACTGTTAAGTTGATTAAATTCAGTACAAGTACAGTTACTGAGAAGACACTTTAAGAAGTGTTAAGTTGATTAAATTCAGTACAAGTACAGTTACTGAGAAGACACTTTAAGAACTGTTAAGTTGATTAAATTCAGTACAAGTACAGTTACTGAGAAGACACTTTAAGAACTGTTAAGTTGATTAAATTCAGTTCACGTACAGTTACTGAGAAGAC
>NW_013873031.1:0-307 GCF_000517525.1 Limulus polyphemus
CAAGGCTAAAGATGAGTAGGGTGGTTATATCTTCGGAAACTAGAGTTACACCTAAGTGTTCATTGAGTAGTTGTACCAAGTAAGGCTAAAGATGAGTATGGTGGTTAAAAATTCTGTAATTAGAGTTACAACTAGGTTTCATGGAGTAGTTGTACCAAGTAAGTCTAAAGATGAGTATGATGTTTTAAATTCGGTAACTATAGTTACACCTCGGTGTTTATGGCGTAGTTGTACCAAGTAAGGCTAAAAATTAGTATGGTGGATATATATTCGGTGACTATCGTTACATCTGGGTTTTTATGGAGTA
>NW_013873032.1:0-310 GCF_000517525.1 Limulus polyphemus
AATATTTATAAAACGTATCGACTTTACAGCAATGTATACTAGTATCATGAAAGAACAATATTTGTGAAACGTATCTACTATTATACTAGTAACATGAAAGAATATATCTCCATCTTGACCTTTAACTTGAATGATTCATATTAATTGTATATTCGTATCCCCAACAATACTAAATTCCACAATGACTATGTACATGTAGAGTAAATAAAATCCACTGTGCATGTTAACAGTATATGAAGCTATATTGGGCCCTGTTATAATGTGATTATTATCAAATAATAATAATGACAGTTTTTGTTTCTGAATTTCG
>NW_013873033.1:0-308 GCF_000517525.1 Limulus polyphemus
TGCAGACAAGATTACCATTTTCAAGCTTTAACTGGTCCCATTGTGCCCAATAGTACTTTGTCACAGGGCTTAGACTAGACACCTTCTCCTAAGCAGGGCGCAAAACACTTGCTTTTAGGAAATCAATCATTGGCTTCAAATCTTGATCTTTCTCCTGTTCTGTCTTGATATCGATACCTGGTTCCACTTCGTCATCATCAACTTTTTCTGTCGGCTTGACTTCAGCCCGATGGCACCCAATCAGCTCAACCTCTCTCTTAACAGTTACCGGAACTTGGCCTTTGTTGTTCCCAAACATCATTTTATCA
>NW_013873034.1:0-309 GCF_000517525.1 Limulus polyphemus
ACTATACATATGTATATTCAGTGTTTTTTTTTACATCATGTGTATGTGTTTTTTTTCATTTTATAATAATATAATCTTTATGGTTGTTTTGTTATTTAGTATTTCTTACCTTACGTCACGTTACCTTTGGGAGACAAAATTTTGATTGAAAGTACTTAAAGCATTGATCAGTCGATAGCATTGGTTTTGTAGGTCATTATATACACTTAGAATAACTATAGAATCATTGAATTTATGGCCCGGCATGGCCAGGTGGATAAAGGCGCTCGACTCACAATCTGAGGGTCGCGGGTTCGAATCCGCATCCCA
>NW_013873035.1:0-309 GCF_000517525.1 Limulus polyphemus
GGACATGAAAGACAGAAGGACATAATAAAGAAATACATAGATAGAAACAACCAACAAGCTGAATACATATAGACATGACAGATAGAAGGATATAATAAAGAAATACATAAATGGAAACAACCAACAGGCTGAATGCATATAGACATGAGAGACAGAAGGACATAATAAAGAAATACATAGATAGAAACAACCAACAAGCTGAATACATACAGACATGAGAGACAGAAGGATATAATAAAGAAATACATACATGGAAACAACCAACAGGCTGAATACATACAGACATGAGAGACAGAAGGATATAATAAA
>NW_013873036.1:0-310 GCF_000517525.1 Limulus polyphemus
TTTTTAGGTTAGGTGTGTTACGTTGTGTGACAGAGAACTTTTCGCCAAAATATTTTCTTACGAAATAGAGAACAAAAATAAGACCGGACTCTGTAAGTAGATATCTTTGTCATATTTACCTCCGTCACTGAAGGTAGACGAACGTTATGTTTCCCCCTGCGTGTGTTTGTTTGTTTGTGTGTTTTTCAGCAAGATTTCTCAAAAACGTCTGGATTTGTACGAAGGTTAGTATATCATTGGATTATAACACAACATAGAAGTGATTAGTTTTTGGAGGGTCAAGGTTATGAAAATCCAAAGAAAATACGTA
>NW_013873037.1:0-522 GCF_000517525.1 Limulus polyphemus
AGTATCGTTAAATCTCGTGTCTTCTTATTGACAGTACTTAGTATCGTTAAATCTTTTGGCTTGTTAGTGATAGTACACAGTATCGTTAAATCTTGTCTTCTTATTGATAGTACATAGGATTGTTAAATCTTGTGTCTTCTTATTGACAATACACAGTATCGTTAAATCTTGTGGCTTGTTAGTGATAGTATACAGTATCGTTAAATATTGTCTTCTTGTTGATAGTACATAGGATTGTTAAATCTTGTGTCTTCTTATTGACAGTACACAGTATTGTTAAATTTCGAGTCTTCTTATTGACAGTACACACTATCGTTAAATCTTATGGCTTGTTATTGATAGTAGACAGTAATCGTTAAATATTGTGTCTTCTTATTGACAGTACACAATATTGTTAAATTTTGTGTTTTCTTATTGACAGTACACAGAATCGTTAAATCTTGTGTCTTCTTATTGACAGTACACAGCATTGTTAAAACTTGTATCTTTTTATTGACAGTACACAGTATCGTTAAATCTTGT
>NW_013873038.1:0-310 GCF_000517525.1 Limulus polyphemus
TTGTTAATTTTGATAAAATGACGTCTGGGAACAACAAAGGCTAAATTACGGTAAGTGTTAAAAGAGAGGTTGGACTAACCAGGTGTTATCAAGCTGAAGTTAAAGTGACTGAAGGAGTTGATGATGGTGAAATGGAACCAAGTATAGATATTAAATCAGAATAGAAAAAAAGACCAAGATTTGAAGCCAAGAATTGATTTCCTACAAGTAAGTGTTTTTTGCCCTGCTTGGGAGAAGGTGTCGAGCTTAAGCCCTGTGACAAAGAACTATTGGGCACAATGGGACCAGTTGAAGCTTGAAGATGGTATTA
>NW_013873039.1:0-329 GCF_000517525.1 Limulus polyphemus
CAATAAGAAGACAAAAGATTTAACAAAACTGTATTCTGTCAATAAGAAGACACACGATTTAAGAATACTGTGCACTCTCAATAAGAAGACACAAGATTTAACAAAACTGTATTCTGTCAATAAGAAGACACACGATTTAAGAATACTGTGTACTCTCAATAAGAAGATACAAGATTTAACAATACTGTGTACTGTCAATAAGAAAACAAAAGATTTAACAATAATATGTACTGTCAATAAGAAGACTCAAGATTTAACGATACTGTGTCCTGTCAATAAGAAAACACAAGATTTAACAATAATATGTACTGTCAATAAGAAGAACAATA
>NW_013873040.1:0-445 GCF_000517525.1 Limulus polyphemus
GTTATGGAACAATGGAAGACGTACTTAACCAAGACTTTGGTCAACCTCTAAACCCTGTGTTTTATTGAATAAACATAATGAAGGTTATGGAACAATGGAAGACGTACTTAACTAAGACTTTGGTCAACCTCTAAACCCTGTGTTTTATTGAATAAGCATAATGAAGGTTATGGAAGACGTACTTAACTAAGACTTTGGTCACTCTATCGCCATTACCACTTTCAGTAGCACTGATGTACGTTTGTTGCTTGCAGTCTCATATGGTTGACCTACACAAACTGAAATATTGTTTCTTTTGAGTACTCGCGGATAAGATAGAATACCCAATTATAATTGAATTTTCCTGAAGATTTGAAACAACACTCGTATAACATACCTGTTTTCTTATTTTATAAAGGTACATCAGTCCATTAATGTTAATTGTGATCTATACATCCACGTTCGG
>NW_013873041.1:0-310 GCF_000517525.1 Limulus polyphemus
GCTGAGGCCAATTTCTCTTTCAATGTCTTAAAAAGCATGCTGGCAAGGAACTGTGCATTCAAACTTCTGGCCTTTTTTTGTTAAATCATTTCGTGGAGCAGCTATAGTTGCAAAGTCCTTTAAAAACTTCCGGTAATAGGTACAGAGTCCCAAGAAACTTCTTAACTCTCCCACATTGTCTGGTGTTAGCCAATCATGCACTGCTTTCACCTTGTCAGAATCAGTTCGCACATCACGCTCACTTATAATGTGACCCAAGTAAAGCACCTTTTTCTAGAACAAGTGGCATTTCTTGGGATGGAGTTTGAGG
>NW_013873042.1:0-308 GCF_000517525.1 Limulus polyphemus
CAGGGCACAAAACACCAAATTTTGGTCTTTCTCCTGCTCTGATTTAATATCTATACCTGATTCTATTTCACCATCATCAACTCCTTCAGTCACTTTGACTTCAGCTTGACGACACCTAGTTAGTTCAACCTCTCTCTTTTAACAGTTACCGAAATTTGGCCTTTGTTGTTCTCAAACGTCATTTTATCAAATTTAATTACACACTTCCTTGGTAGTGAATAGTCCAACCCTAATATGCATTGGTCTTCAATGTCAGCCAAGTATACTTTGTAGTCTGTCCTTTATGCCATGAGCTCAATAGTTACCCA
>NW_013873043.1:0-310 GCF_000517525.1 Limulus polyphemus
TATACAACTCTTTTTCACAACCACACCTCAAGTTTTAAAAAAGTATGTTACACAATATAAACTTACTTGCTAGTTTTGAAGCAACCCTGATCCAGAAATGTTAATTCTTTGTACATTCCAACAGAGTGAAGCATAAGCAAACTTGAAAGACTTGGTATTAGGTATAATTTATTTAGTCATACTTACAATGTCTTCAGGATAAACAAACTTGAAAGACTCGGTATTAGGTATAATTTACATAGTCATACTTACAATGTCTTCAGGATAAACAAACTTGAAAGACTCGGTATTAGGTATAATTTACATAGTC
>NW_013873044.1:0-309 GCF_000517525.1 Limulus polyphemus
ACGGTGCTCCATCTTCATGAAACAACGTTGTGTTCTTATCCACGAAACCCGAGGAATAAAGTGGCAAAAGTCCAATGTTTCGACGTATTTCGCAAATGTATGTTGCCAACGCACTCCATTAAGCTCGATCTCCCACCAACCCAAACAGCTCCCCAAACCATCACGCTGAAACCACCATGCTTCACAGTTGGCTGCAATCTGTTGAGCCAAAACTCTTGGTGAGGCATTCTCCAGACCCATATCCTTCCACTGTCCGAAAATTGAGTGAATCTTGATTCGTCTGAGAACAATACGGTCTTCCAAAAGTCC
>NW_013873045.1:0-311 GCF_000517525.1 Limulus polyphemus
TAAAAAGTCCATTATACTTTGTTTGTAAAAAAAACTACTATACTTTGTTTGTAAAAAACCCACTATACTTTGTTTGTAAAAAAACTACTATACTTTGTTTGTAAAAAACTCACTATACTTTGTTTGTAAAAAAACCACTATACTTTGTTTGTAAAAAACCCACTATACTTTGTTTGTAAAAAACCCACTATACTTTGTTTGTAAAAACTCACTATACTTTGTTTAGTAAAAAAACCCACTATACTTTGTTTGTAAAAAACCCATTATACTTTGTTTGTAAAAAAAACCACTATACTTTGTTTGTAAAAAAC
>NW_013873046.1:0-310 GCF_000517525.1 Limulus polyphemus
ACGGAAATTGATGTTTTCGTTACAGCCTTGGTCTACATCGCTTTTTATTTATTTTTACAAACATCACGAGTCTTCTTCCTCACAACGACTTTCTATTTTCAGCTCGAGACTCGCAGCTTTCCCGGACTCCTGAGACTTTCGTTTCGCTTCATTAGTCACACTTACTTAGCCCGGCATGGCCAGGTGGTTAGGGCGCGGGTTCGAATCCCTATCACACCAAACATGCTCGCCCTTTCAGCCGTGGGGGCGTTATAGTGTGACGGTCAATCCGACTATTCGTTGATAAAAGAGTAGCCCAAGAGTTGGCGTT
>NW_013873047.1:0-310 GCF_000517525.1 Limulus polyphemus
AGTGTGCTACCTTGCTCCCACTGTTGAGTTCAGATGGCAGCCGGCTCCTCGTAAACCGGAAGCAGGTTCTAGATAGATGGGTTGAACACTTTGAAGGCGTTCTGAACAGACCAACCGTTATAAACGATGAGGCCATTGACTGCCTACCTCAAATAGATATCAATGAGAATCTTGCACGTCCTATAATGGAAGAGGAAGTGAAAGGAGCAATCCACCGCACGTCAAGCGGGAAAGCTCCAGGATCGGATGGTATTCCGACGGAAGTGTTTAAATGCCTAGGACACACTCTCATTCGGGAATTGACTGAACC
>NW_013873048.1:0-919 GCF_000517525.1 Limulus polyphemus
AGTTAAACAACTAGGGTGATACTTACCACTTGATTCATTGATTCGCCTACATTAAACAGCTGGGTAGAGTTAAACAACAAGGGTTATACTTACCACTTGATTCATTGATTCACCCACATTATACAACTGGGTAGAGTTAAACAACTCGGGGAATACTTACCACTTGATTCATTCATTCACCCACATTATACAGCTGTGTAGGGTTAAACAATTAGGGTGATATCTACCACTTGATTCATTCATTCACCCACATTAAACATCTGGGTATAGTTAAAAATCTAGGGTGATGGTACAGTTAAACAACTAGGGTGATACCTACCACTTGATTCATTGATTCACCCACATTATACAGCTGGGTAGAGTTAAACAACTAGGGCGATACCTACCACTTGATTCATTGATTCACCAACTTTATACTGCTTTATAGAGTTAAAGAACTAGGGTGATACCTTACCACTTGATTCATTGATTCACCCACATTAAACAGCTGGGTAGAGTTAAAGAACTAGGCTGATACCTACCACTTGATTCATTGATTTCACCCTAGTTGATTAGATCTACCCAGCTTTATAATGTGGGTGAATCAATGAATCAAGTGGTAGGTATCACCCTAGTTTTTTAACTCTATTCACCTTTTTAATGTGGGTGAATCAATGAACCAAGTGGTAAGTATCACCCTAGTTGTTTAACTCTATTCAGCTGTTTAATGTGGGTGAATCAATGAATCAAGTGGTAGGTATCACCCTAGTTGTTTAACTCTACCTAGCTGTATAATGTGGGTGAATCAATGAATCAAGAGGTAGGTATCACTCTAGTTGTTTAAATCTATTCAGCTGTATAATTTTGGCGACATTATACAGCTGGGTAGAGTTGAACAACTAGGGTGATACCTACCACTTGATTCATTGGTTCACCCACA
>NW_013873049.1:0-310 GCF_000517525.1 Limulus polyphemus
TATGGAACATCAACTTAAAGAGATGTTACTACATGAAACATCGTACTAAAGACATGTCACTACATGATACATCCTACTAAAGACAAGTCACCACATGAAACATCGTACTGAAAACATGTCACTACATAAAACATCGTAGTAAAAACATGTCACTATATGGAACATCAACTTAAAGAGATGTTACTACATGAAACATCGTACTAAAACATGTCACTACATAAAACATCGTAGACATGTCACTATATGGAACATCAACATAAAGACATGCTACTACATGAAACATCGTACTAAAACATGTCATTACATGAAA
>NW_013873050.1:0-387 GCF_000517525.1 Limulus polyphemus
GCGGTATGTCTGCAGACTTACAACGCTAGAATCCGAGTTTTGATACCCGTGGTGGGCAGAGCACAGATAGCCCATTGTATAGCTTTGTGCTTAATTACAAACAAACAAATCCATTTTTGTACACTCGTTTGGTTTACGTTGTATACAATTATTAATTGATAGATCACATCAATAACTATTATGAATTGTTACATAATGAGATGAATTATCATCTCATTACGAATTAAGAACTTCGAACAATGTGTTTTATTGTAAACAAAAGAAGGCCAGAGATTTCAGCTATATTATTATGTTGCGAATTAAGAACTTCCTGAAATCTCCGGCCTTCTTTTGTTTACAATAAAACACACCTATATTATTATGTTGCGAATTAAGAACTTCGAACAA
>NW_013873051.1:0-309 GCF_000517525.1 Limulus polyphemus
GAAAATGGTATCCAGAAGTTGTTCTAGCCGAGCCAATCTCCTGACATGAGCCCCATCGAAAACCTTTGGGCCATACTCGACCGGCAAGTCAAGAAACAACAAAAAAAATCAACTTCGAAGAGCGATATACTCCAAGTTTTGAAGCAAGAGTGGGCGAAAATCCCACAATCTAATATTGACGAGATGATTCTCACGATGCCCCAAAGAATCAACGAACTCCACGAAGCGAAAGGAAGATCTACTAGATATTAACTAATTTTTATAAATATATCAATTCATGTGAATATGACTGAAAATTTTCATTTTTTC
>NW_013873052.1:0-310 GCF_000517525.1 Limulus polyphemus
CATCATCCCTATTTTATCCATAACCCCTCTAAAATCTACGAAATTAAATGTAAAATACTCTCTATCAAATTATTATTGCTCAAACAAACCATAATTTTTATAGCCTTCAATTTTGTTGGGTTACAGAGCTATCAAATAGAAAATCAGACCCCTCCTGCCACACCCACCTGTTACATCCTCTCTTTCACAATTCGTTGATAGTTCTCTCTTACGTTTCATTATATATATTACCTATAACCAATAGAAAGTCAAGATTTTTCATCTATGAAATGAGGAATTGTATAACGTTATAAAGATAATCGTCAATTTC
>NW_013873053.1:0-310 GCF_000517525.1 Limulus polyphemus
CAGTACACAGTATCGTTAAATCTTGTGTATTCTTTATGACAGGACACATTATTGTTAAATCTTGCGTTTTCTTACTGACAGTACACATTATCGTTGAATATTGTGTCTTCTTAATGACAGTACACAGTATCGTTAAATCTTGTGTCTTCTTATTGACAGTACACAGTATCGTTAAATCTTGTGTCTTCTTATTGGCAGCACACAGTATCGTTAAATCTTGTGTCTTCTTATTGACAGTGCACAGTATCGTTAAATCTTGTGTCTTCTTATTGACATTACACAGTATCGTTAAATCTTGTGTCTTCTTATT
>NW_013873054.1:0-680 GCF_000517525.1 Limulus polyphemus
TTTATTATTCCTTCTATCGTTTAGTTCAAATATGAAGTTTTAGTTATATCAAAGTGCTAACTCACCTTCTAGCTAAAACACGTTGAATTTTACGAGCTTCCCCTAACGATGACATACAGATGTTAATGTTGTGAAAGATTATGTAAATTTCCTGGTCAGGCAGATGTAGCTACGTGATCTAACGACGAAATAAAAAACCCTGCCTTAAGTTTAAACGAGTTAATTCACGAGATATAGTTAAAACTTATTATTGCTGATCGTTATTCGATATTGTTATTAATACTGAAGTTATATAAATTCACAATATTACGTCGCTATGTGATCTAACGACGAAATAAAAACCCTCCCTTAAGTTTAGACGAGTTAGTTCACGAGATATAGTTAAAACTTATTATTGCTGATCGTTATTCGATATTGTTATTAATATTGAAGTTATTATAAATTCATAATATTACTGCTTTTTTTAAATTAGGTTTTCTCTTATTCTTTAACTTTTTCTGATTCCTAAAATAATTATTAATCTTGATATCTCTATATGGTATTGTTCATTACCGTTTGTATCAAGTTCTGGCCAGACACGTATTTATTAACTGTGCGTTTAGTGAATGATAAATTTTACAACTGTTTGAAAGTTTAATTTTGAATTTCTGTGGTTGTCAAAGTTTAATTAATTCGTTTCC
>NW_013873055.1:0-852 GCF_000517525.1 Limulus polyphemus
CCTGGTGGTTAAGGTATAGCAGGATCTGCTGGCTAGGTCCTAGCATGGCTTGGTGGTTAGGGTATAGCAGGATCTGGTAATTAGGACCTAGCATGGCCTGGTGGTTAGGATGTAGCAGGATCTGCTGGCTAGGTCCTAGCATGGCCTGGTGGTTAGGATGTAGCAGGATCTGCTGGCTAGGTCCTAGCATGGCCTGGTGGTTACGGGTATAACAGGATCTGCTGGCTAGGTCCTAGCATGGCCTGGTGGTTAGGGTATAGCAGGATCTGCTGGCTAGGACCTAGCATGGCTTAGTGGTTAGGGTATAGCAGGATCTGGTAATTAGGACCTAGCATGGCCTGGTGGTTAGGATGTAGCAGGATCTGCTGGCTAGGTCCTAGAATAGCCTGGTGGTTAGGGTATAGCAGGATTTGCAGGTTAGGACCTAGCATAGCCTGATGGTTAGAGTATAGCAGGATCTGCTGGCTAGGACCTAGCATGGCTTAGTTGTTAGGGTATAGCAGGATTTGCTGGCTAGGATCTAGCAGGATGTGTTGGTTAGGGTATAACAAGATCTGCTGACTAGGACCTAGCATGGCCTGGTGGTTAGGGTATAGCAGGATGTGTTGGTTAGAGTATAACAAGATCTGCTGACTAGGGTCTAGCAGGATGTGTTGGTTAGAGTATAACAAGATCTGCTGACTAGGGTCTAGCATGGCCTGGTGGTTAGGGTATAGCAGGATCTGCAGGTTAGGACTTAGCATAGCCTGGTGGTTAGGGTATAGCAGGATGTGTTGGTTAGGGTATAACAAGATCTGCTGACTAGGGTCTAGCATGGCTTGGTGGTTAGGGTATAGCAGGATCTGCAGGTTA
>NW_013873056.1:0-311 GCF_000517525.1 Limulus polyphemus
TTGGCAGTGGATGTTGTTGACTAGCTGTCTTCCCTCTTGTCTACCAGAAGATTAGTCCAAGAGCTGGCAGTGGGTGTTGTTGATTAGCTGTCTTCCCTATAGTCTACCAGATCAAGTCCAAGAGTTGGCAGTGGGGGTTGGTGATTAGCTGTCTTCCCTCTAGTCTACCAGAAGATTAGTCCAAGAGTTGGCAGTAGGTGTTGTTGGCTAGCTGTCTTCTCTCTAGTCTACCAGATCAAGTCCAAGAGTTGGTAGTGGATGTTGTTGACTAGCTGTCTTCCTTCTAGTCTATCAGAAGATTAGTCCAAGAG
>NW_013873057.1:0-310 GCF_000517525.1 Limulus polyphemus
TCCCATCGTGAGCAATTGGCCCAAGTTATTCGTTTGTTGACATTGACGTTAAGACAAGAAAACTAGAAGTCATAGAGTCATTTATTGACTTTATACAGGTAAAGGAAAAAGACGCTGCCAATACTGAGAAAACAATAAGCACAAAATTAGAAGCGGATGGAATTTTATTGAGTGATTGTTGTTCACAATGTTACGATAATGCTGCTGACATGTCAGATTATGTGTCAGGCATTCAACAAAGAATTTTAAACAATAATCCAAAAGCAGTGATTATAAACTGTGACAACCACAGTTTGATCTTAGCATGTCT
>NW_013873058.1:0-310 GCF_000517525.1 Limulus polyphemus
GGATAACGATATATAACGTGCAGATTATTAGACAACGATATGTAACCATTAGATTATTGGATAACGATATATAACCTGCAGTTTATTGGATAATGATATATAACCCGTAGTTTATTGGACAACGATGCCTAACCTGTAGATTTTTGGATAACGATATATAACCTGTAGTTTATTGGATAACGATGTCTAATCTGTAGTTTATTGGATAAGAATATATATCCCGTAGTTTAATGGATAATGATGTATAACCTGTAGGTTATTGGATAATGATGTTTAACCTGTATGTTATTGGATAATGATATATAACCTG
>NW_013873059.1:0-664 GCF_000517525.1 Limulus polyphemus
CGTATTTAAGTAAGTCACTAGCGACCAGTTAATTGTTATGTGTATTTAAATAAGTCAGTAGCCACCAGTTAAATGTTATGCGTATTTAAGTAAGTCACTAGCCACCAGTTAAATGTTATGTGTATTTAAGTAAGTCACTAGCACCAGTTAAATGTTATGTGTTTTAAGTAAGTCAATAGCTACCAGTTAAATGTTATGTGTATTTAAGTAAGTCAGTAGCCACCAGTTAAATGTTATGCGTATTTAAGTAAGTCAGTAGCCACCGTTAAATGTTATGTGTTTTAAGTAAGTCAGTAGCCACCAGTTAAATGTTATGTGTATTTAAGTAAGTCACTAGCCACCAGTTAAATGTTATGTGTATTTAAGTAAGTCACTAGCCACCAGTTAAATGTTATGTGTTTTTCGTAAGTCAATAGTCACCAGTTAAATGTTATGTGTTTTAAGTAAGTCATTAGTCACCAGTTAAACGTTATGTGTTTTAAGTAAGTCAGTAGCCACCAGTTAAATGTTATGTGTATTTAAGTAAGTCAGTAACCACCAGTTATATGTTATGCGTATTTAAGTAAGTCAGTAAAAATGTTATGTGTTTTAAGTAAGTCAATAGCTACCAGTTAAATGTTATGTGTATTTAAGTAAGTCAGTAGCCACCAGTTAAATGTTATGC
>NW_013873060.1:0-310 GCF_000517525.1 Limulus polyphemus
CCGGGTCGTCCTGATCCATTGGAGAGGACAAAAAGGGCTGTCAAGAGGAGCATCGAAATGGATCCCAGATTAACGACTGCAGAAGTGTCCAAAGCTGGTGGAATGAGCCCGAAATCTGTTCAACGGATTCTCCACAGATTGGGTTATCGTTGCAGAGCAGCTAGACGGAAGCCCTTATTAAGACCTGCCAACATAGTCAGACGAAAGAAGTATGCAAGTGATATGATAACCAAGCCTCTGGGCTTTTCTCAGACGAATCAAGATTCGCTCAATTTTCGGACAGTGGAAGGATATGGGTCTGGAGAATGCC
>NW_013873061.1:0-310 GCF_000517525.1 Limulus polyphemus
ACAAATGCACTGCTACACGGGGTTTACAAATGCACTGCTACACGGGGTTTACAAATGCACTGCTACACAGGGTTTTCATGTTAACAAATGCACTGCTACACGGGGTTTACAAATGCACTGCTACACGGGGTTTACAAATGCACTGCTACACGGGGTTTACAAATGCACTGCTACACAGGGTTTACAAATGCACTGCTACACGGGGTTTTCATGTTAACAAATGCACTGCTACACGGGGTTTTCATGTTAACAAATGCACTGCTACACGGGGTTTTCATGTTAACAAATGCACTGCTACACAGGGTTTTCA
>NW_013873062.1:0-423 GCF_000517525.1 Limulus polyphemus
TGTATATACGACAACCTAATTTAACAGATAAAACATGTATAATGAAATTTTTAAATAGTTGTGACTAATATAATTTTGATCTATATATTCTTATATAAATACAGAGTCAGACACGGATAAATTATTTAAAGCTTCTTCCTTGACAATGGTTAGAAACCCTTGAAAACGGGAAAACAACTAACATTAAATTTATATGTAAAACTTCATACAAGGTATACAAGCAAATACAATATCACGCTATCCATACTTAAAGATATTGAAAAGCATATAAAGTGTACAAGGAAATCTTTCAGTGTCTTGGATACTTCATTAGTCCATGGAAGATGTATGCTTGTGGTATTCTCAAGTGAAACTGATTTTTGTGTGAGTATTAGATAAGTCCACTTTGTAATTGGAGGATCGATCAGGAAAACTGTGCTTTTT
>NW_013873063.1:0-310 GCF_000517525.1 Limulus polyphemus
AAGAAGACACAAGATTTAACGATACTGTGTACTTTCATTAAGAATACACTAGATTTAACGATACTGTGTATTGTCAATAAGAATACATAAGATTTAACTATACTATGTACTGTCCATAAGAAGACCCAAGATTTATCAATACTGTGTACTGTCAATAAGAAGACAAAAGATTTAACGATACTGTGTACTGTCAATAAGAAGACACAAGATTTAACGATACTGTGT
This sequence comes from Limulus polyphemus, assembly GCF_000517525.1. Taxonomy (NCBI): domain Eukaryota; kingdom Metazoa; phylum Arthropoda; class Merostomata; order Xiphosura; family Limulidae; genus Limulus; species Limulus polyphemus. The sequence continues at coordinate 226 of NW_013873063.1, forward strand.
ACTGTCAATAAAAGACCCAAGATTTAACAATACTGTGTACTGTCAATAAGAAGACACAAGATTTAACGATACTGTGTACTGTCAT
>NW_013873064.1:0-307 GCF_000517525.1 Limulus polyphemus
CCTAAGAGAGGGTATATTGTGTATTAAAAATATTACATAAGAGAGCGTATATTGTGTATTAAAATATTACAGAAGAGGGTGTATATTGTGTATCAAAAATATTACATAAGAGGGAGTATATTATGTATTAAAATATTACATAAGAGTATATTGTATATTAAAAATATTACATAAGAGAGGGTATATTGTGTATTAAAATATTACATAAGAGAGGGTATATTGTGTATTAAAATATTACAGAAGAGGGTGTATATTGTGTATCAAAAATATTACATAAGAGGGAGTATATTGTATATTAAAAATATTA
>NW_013873065.1:0-310 GCF_000517525.1 Limulus polyphemus
AAATGTTACTACCTGTTTAAATGTCATTAATATCTACTGTTGTTTAATGTTGGTCTTTGACATTGGTATGTTACTACCTGTTTAAATGTCGTTAATATCTACTCTTGTTTAATGTTGGCATTTGACACTAGTATGTTACTACCTGTTTAAATGTCGTCAATATCTACTGTTGTTTAATGTTGGTCTTTGACACTGGTATGTTACTACCTGTTTAAATGTAGTTAATATCTACTGTTGTTTAATGTTTTTCTTTGACACTGGTATGTTACTACCGGTTTAAATATTGTTAATATCTACTGCTTTTAATGTT
>NW_013873066.1:0-310 GCF_000517525.1 Limulus polyphemus
CAGTAGATATCAGATATATGGATGTCATTCAATAACACTGTGTGTGTGGCAGTAGATATCAGATATATGGATGTCATTCAATAACACTGTGTGTGGCAGTAGATATCACATATATGGATGTCATCCAATAACACTTTGTGTGGCAGTAGATATCAGATATATGGATGTCATTCAATAACAGTGTGTGTGGTAGTAGATATCAGATATATGGATGTCATTCAATAACACTGTGTGTGTGTGGAAGTAGATATCACATATATGGATGTCATTCAATAACACTGTGTGTGGAAGTAGATATCAGATATATGGA
>NW_013873067.1:0-310 GCF_000517525.1 Limulus polyphemus
ACTACTATTTTACCAACGAATAGTGGGATTGACCGTCACATTATGACGCCCCCTCGGCTGAAAGGGCGAGCATGTTTGGTGTGCCGGGGATTCGAACCCGCGACCCGCAGATTGCGAGTCGAGTTCCCTATCCACCTGTCCATGCCGGGCCTGTTATTAGCACTTTATCCAACCGCTGGAAATCGAACTCCTTTTTTTTGCGTTGTAAGTCCATAAACGTACCTCTGACTCGCAGAGGGATCATATACTAATGTAAAGAATAAATAAATAAAATAAAACTCCTAAAACAAAACTATAATACCGTCTTAAT
>NW_013873068.1:0-310 GCF_000517525.1 Limulus polyphemus
TCCGTATTGATCTGCGGTTCTCAAGTTGTAGACTGTAACCGTATTGATCTGCTGTTTTCAAGTTGTAGACTGTAACCGTATTGATCTGCTGTTTTCAAGTTGTAGACTGTAACCGTATTGATCTGCTGTTTTCAAGTTGTAGACTGTAACCGTATTGATCTGCTGTTCTCAAGTTGTAGACTGTATCCGTATTGATCTGCTGTTCTCGAGTTGTAGACTGTAACCGTATTGATCTGCTGTTCTCAAGTTGTAGACTGTAACCGTATTGATCTGCTGTTCTCAAGTTGTAGACTGTATCCGTATTGATCTG
>NW_013873069.1:0-309 GCF_000517525.1 Limulus polyphemus
TCAACTCTTCATAAGGTGGGCGTCCTGTTAACAGATCCACTGGCAACCGAAGTTCCCGACCAAACATCAACTTTGCTGGAGTGTATCCAGTGGTTTCATGCTCTGCTGTCCTATAGGCCATCAACAGTGGAAGAAGTAAAACATCCCAGTCACCTTGACGGCTATTACAAAACTTTGCCAATTCCTGTCCCAGTGTCCAGTTGTACTTTTCTACCATCCCATCAGACTGTGGGTGAAGTGGCGTAGTCCTGGTCTTTCGGATGCCAAACAACTTGCAGCATTCTTGGAACACGGCTGATTCAAAGTTAC
>NW_013873070.1:0-307 GCF_000517525.1 Limulus polyphemus
TGTTTTAGAAGATACATAAGATGCTTTATAATGTAACATACAAACTGTTTTAGAAGATAAAATAAACTTCTTTAAGAATGGAACATACAAATTGTTTTAGAAGATAACATAAACTTCTTTAGAATGTAACACACAAACTGTTTTAGAAGATAACATAAGCTGCTTTATGATGTAACACAAACTGTTTTAGAAGATAACATAAGCAGCTTTAAGGATGGAACATACAAACAGTTTTAGAAGATAACATAAGCTGCTTTATAATGTAACACACAAACTGTTTTAGAAGATAACATAAGTTGCTTTAAGG
>NW_013873071.1:0-310 GCF_000517525.1 Limulus polyphemus
ATTGACGGTTATCTGTTCAAAACACAATATTATATAAAACGCCATTTGATATATGAAAACCTTGACTTTCTATTGGTTATAAATAATATATAATGAAATATAAGAGAGAACTATCAACCAATTGTGAAAAGGAGGATGTGACAGGTGTGTGTGGCAGGAGGGGTCTGATTTTCTCTTTGATAGCTCTGTAGCAAAACAAAATCAAAGGCCATAAAAATTATGGTCTGTTTAAGCAATTATGATTTTATAGAGAGCATTTCACGTTTAATTTCGTACATTTTCGAGACGTGATGGATTAAATAGGGATGAT
>NW_013873072.1:0-307 GCF_000517525.1 Limulus polyphemus
TCAGGATTCAACTGCAAGAAAAGGGCAGCTTTCAGAGAGGTTTGAGGGACTTTGCTGGCACTGTATCAAACCTGGGCACAAGAGAGCTCAATGCCGGCAACTTCAACACAGGAAGATGCCACAGCAGAAAAGGCTGCTACCCAGAAAGGTTGTTGGACCTGTGGAGAGCAAGGACATATGAAGAGGCAGTGTAAGAAAAATACTACCAATAAATCAGTCTCGGGGAAACTGAGTAGTGGTTTGTGTTAAAGGACGCCCACCAGCCCCCATTGTGAGTCCCAACAGCTAAGTGTAAAATGGCAAGCAT
>NW_013873073.1:0-310 GCF_000517525.1 Limulus polyphemus
TCCAGTATTCACACAGTCTCCTCCATCTCAACAGTATCTCCAGTATTCACACAGTCTCCTCCATCTCAATAGTATCTCCAGTATTCACACAGTCTCCTCCATCTCAATATTATCTCCAGTATTCACACAGTCTCCTCCATCTCAACAGTATCTCCAGTATTCACACAGTCTCCTCCATCTCAATATTATCTCCAGTATTCACACAGTCTCCTCCATCTCAACAGTATATCCAGTATTCACACAGTCTCCTCCATCTCAACAGTATATCCAGTATTCACACAGTCTCCTCCATCTCAACAGTATCTCCAGT
>NW_013873074.1:0-352 GCF_000517525.1 Limulus polyphemus
ATCTTGTGCTTTTTATTGACAGTACACAGTATTGATAAATCCTTTATATTCTTATTGACAGGACACAGTATTGTTAAATCTTGAGTCTTCTTATTGATAGTACACAGTATTGATAAATCCTGTATCTTCTTTTTGACAGGACACAGTATTGTTAAATTATGTTTCTTCTTATTGACAGTACACATTATTGATAAATCCTGTATCTTATTGACAGGACACAGTATCGTTAAATCTTGTGTCTTCTTATTGACAGTACACAGTATTGATAAATCCTGTATCTTCTTATTGACAGGACTCAGTATTGTTAAATGGTCTTTTTACTGACAGTACACAGTATCGTTAAATCTTGTGG
>NW_013873075.1:0-312 GCF_000517525.1 Limulus polyphemus
CATCTATTGAGAGATAACTGAAATTCCAAGTATTTTTTCTTAATTTTTTTCTCCATTTATTGAGAGATCATTAAACTTCCAAGTATTTTTTCTCCATCTGTTGAGAGATAACTGAACTTCCAAGTATTTTTGTCCGTCTATCGAGAGATAACTGAACTTCCAAGTATTTTTCTTAATTTTTTTCTCCATCAATTGAGAGATAATTAAACTTCCAAGTATTTTTTCTTAATTTTTTCTCCATCTATTGAGATATAACTGAACTTCCAAGTATTTTTTCTTAATTTTTTCTCCATCTATTGAGAGATAATTAAA
>NW_013873076.1:0-307 GCF_000517525.1 Limulus polyphemus
ACAGTGTAGAGTGAATAGAAACTTCATAATTAAAGGGACGACAGTGTAGAGTGAATAGAAACTTCATAATCAAAGGGCACAGTGTAGAGTGAATAGAAACTTCATAATTAAAGGGCACAGTGTAGAGTGAATAGAAACTTCATAAGTAAAGGGCACAGTGTAGTGTGAATAGAAACTTCATAAGTAAAGGCCACAGTGTAGAGTGAATAGAAACTTCATAAGTAAAGGGCACAGTGTAGAGTGAATAGAAACTTCATAAGTAAAGGGCACAGTGTAGTGTGAATAGAAACTTCATAAGTAAAGGGCA
>NW_013873077.1:0-533 GCF_000517525.1 Limulus polyphemus
ACTATATGATCTCACCAAGTTCTATTGTTGCTAGAGTAACTCTTCAACAACTCTTGCCTATATGATCTCACCAAGTTTTATTGTTGCTAGAGTAACTCCTCAACAATTCTTGACTATATGATCTCATCAAGTTTTATTGTTGCTAGAGTAACTCCTCAACAATTCTTGACTATATGATCTCACCAAGTTTTATTGTTGCTAGAGTAACTCCTCAACAACTCTTGACTATATGATCTCACCAAGTTTTATTGTTGCTAGAGTAACTCCTCAACAATTCTTGACTATATGATCTCACCAAGTTTTATTGTTGCTAGAGTAACTCCTCAACAACTCTTGACTATATGATCTCACCAAGTTTTATTGTTGCTATAGTAACTGTTCAACAACTCTTGACTATATGATCTCACCAAGCTTTATTGTTGCTAGAGTAACTCCTCAACAATTCTTGACTATATGATCTCACCAAGTTTTATTGTTGCTAGAGTAACTCTTCAACAATTCTTGACTATATGATCTCACCAAGTTTTATTGGT
>NW_013873078.1:0-310 GCF_000517525.1 Limulus polyphemus
TAGTGAAATCATTTAGTTCGTTATGAGAAACAATAGTGAACTGGTTGAGATATATCCCGAATCTTTGAATACAAATAGTGAAATCATTTAGTTCGTTATGAGAAACAATAGTGAACTGGTTGAGATATATCCCGAATCCTTGAATACAAATAGTGAAATCATTTAGTTCGTCATGAGAAACAATAGCGAACTGGTTGAGATATATCCCGAATCCTTGAATACAAATAGTGAAATCATTTAGTTCGTTATGAGAGACAATAGTGAACTGGTTGAGATATATCCCGAATCCTTGAATACAAATAGTGAAATC
>NW_013873079.1:0-251 GCF_000517525.1 Limulus polyphemus
CGTGAATCATCGTGAATTATAGCGTGTGTCAATACACTTTAACTTAACAAAGTTGAATTGAGAAAGAATAAACTAGTTTTATTTAAGAAAGGAACTTGTATCTCTGAAGTTCCTCAAGAAGAATTTATACCGGGAAATTAACAAACAACTAAAGACATAACAAATTGGTGTCAAAGAGTGGGATGGAAAAGAAAAAAAATGTATACGAGAAGTGGCAAATCAAATTACAGCTTAGCAGATTTGATGGCAGC
>NW_013873080.1:0-309 GCF_000517525.1 Limulus polyphemus
TTTATCATCACGGAGTGGAGACATCTTAATAACCAATAAAACTTTATTATCACGGAGCCGAGACATCTTAATAACCAATAAGACTTTATTATCACGGAGCAGAGACATCTTAATAACCAATAAAACTTTATTATCACGGAGTGGAGACATCTTAATAAACAATAAAACTTTATTATCACGGCGTGGAGACATCTTAATAACCAATAAAACTTTATCATCACGGAGTGGAGACATCTTAATAACCAATAAAACTTTATTATCACGGAGGGAGACATCTTAATAACCAATAAAACTTTATTATCACGGAGT
>NW_013873081.1:0-310 GCF_000517525.1 Limulus polyphemus
TTGTAACAAGTAATAATCCATCTTGTAACAAGTAATAATCTATATTGTAATAAGTAATAATCTATCTTATAATAAGTAAGAATCCGTATTGTAACAAGTAAGAATCCACATTGTAACAAGTAAGAATCCATATTGTAACAAGTAAGAATCCATATAGTAACAAGTAAGAATCCATATTGTAACAAGTTAGAATCCATATTGTAATATGTAAGAATACATATTGTAACAAGTAAGAATCCATCTTGTAACAAGTAAGAATCCATATTATAATAGGTTCTTATACATATTGTAACAAGTAAGAATCCATCTA
>NW_013873082.1:0-308 GCF_000517525.1 Limulus polyphemus
AGGGAAGGCAGCTAGTCACCACCGCAAAGCTACACGAGGGCTATCTGCGCTAGCCGTCCCTAATTTAGCAGTGTAAGACTAGAAGGAAGGCAGCTAGTCATCACCACCCACCGCCAACTCTTGGGATAAATAGAAACATCAAATAAACAGACAGAGAAATTTTTTATACAGTCAAGTGATGAATAGAAACATCAAATAAACAGACAAGACAGAGCAATTTTTATACAGTCAAGTGATGAACAGAAACATACAAATAAACAGACAGGACAGAGCAATTTTTTATACAGTCAAGAGATAAACAGAAACAT
>NW_013873083.1:0-455 GCF_000517525.1 Limulus polyphemus
AGATTCATCTAAATGGGACTAAGTACTGGTACAAAAAACAAAACATTCAATAACTCCCTTAAAACGCATCGTAGGAAGGTGAAACTTCGCATGATACTGTGGAACGAACTAGTGAATATACATAGCAAAAAAGGTTAAGATCCATCAATTTAGAACCCTCTGATAGCAAGAAAGCTATAACAGAGCAATATCAAAAAGCTTCACTTCAGTACACATTCTCTTTCAGAAAGCCAATAAAGTAGTAACAAAATGGACCACAAAAGTCTCAAGAATGATAACATGAACCTAGAGTTTTGCATGTAAATACGTGGGAACGTTCGTTGCATACTGACTCAAAAATGATAATATGAAGCTAGAGTTTTGCATGTAAATACGTGAGTATGCAACGAACTTTCATAAAAAAATTCGCGAAGATTAGTCCAAATGGAACGAAGTACTGGTACAAAACGCAAAAT
>NW_013873084.1:0-308 GCF_000517525.1 Limulus polyphemus
AACTACCGATATTATTAAGTGTTTTATATATAAAATGTCAGAAAATACACAAATATATGATGCAAATTAAATATAAAATCAAAAACTTGCTATTGAAGAAATACATGCATTCGTATATATGTTTTTATCATGATGATCAAGTAAATGATCATTTCTATTAGCAGTTTTATATGTCAAATGCTGACCTTTCACCCCACCATATAGCATTTGACGCCTCTGATTAGCAAAATCATGTATCCTTTTAACTTTTTTGGTAACATTATCTGGTATGTTTCCTTTAAGGGCTTTTTGTATTACGGTCACTCTTG
>NW_013873085.1:0-310 GCF_000517525.1 Limulus polyphemus
GATGTCCTTTATTCCTTGTGTTTTGAATCATTGTCCAATATGAATAGACCTTTTAACTCTGATTTCCTGTATTCCTTGTGTCTTGAATCATTGTCCAATACGAACAGATTTTATAACTCAGATTTACTTTATTCCTTGTTTCTTGAATCATTATCCAATACTAACAGATCTTAAAAGTCTGATTTCTATTATTCCTTCTGTCTTGAATCATTGTCCAAAAAACAGATTTTATAACTCAGATTTCCTTTATTCCTTGATTCTTGAATCATTATCCAATACTATCAGATCTTATAACTCTCATTTCCTTTAT
>NW_013873086.1:0-310 GCF_000517525.1 Limulus polyphemus
CAACATGTAACTCGTTATGAAACCTTAGCTACGTCATAATTTGTTCGACAATTTGAATATAGCTGAGTAGAAGATGATCTTTGTTGGAAATGTATTCATCACCATTGTTCCGATCGTACACAATATCAATATTATTCATCACCATTGTTCCGATCGTACACAATATCAATATTATTCATCACCATTGTTCCGATCGTACACAATATCAATATTATTCAGCACCACTGTTCCGATCGTACACAATATCAATATTATTCAGCACCATTGTTCCGATCGTACACAATATCAATATTATTCAGCACCATTGTTC
>NW_013873087.1:0-444 GCF_000517525.1 Limulus polyphemus
CTGTACTTCCACTAATGTTTTTTACATCTATTGAAAGATAACAAAATTTCTAAGTATTTTTTCTCAATTTTTTCTCCGTGTATTGGGAGATAACTGAACTTCCAAGTATTTCTGCTTCATCTATTCAAAAATAACTGAACTTCCAAGTATTTTTTTCTCCACCTATTGAGAGATAACTGAAATTCCATATATTTTTCTCCATCTATCGAGAGATAAATGAACTTCCAAGTATTTTTTCTCCATATATTGAGAGATAACTCAACTTTCAAGTATTTTTTCTCCATCTCTTGAGATATAACTGAACTTCCAAGTATTTTTTCTCACCCTATTGAGATATAACTGAACTTCTAAGTATTTCTTTCTTAATTTTTTCTCAGTATATTGAGAGATCACTGAACTTCCAAGTATCTTTTCTACATGTATCGAGAAATAACTGAACTTCAG
>NW_013873088.1:0-310 GCF_000517525.1 Limulus polyphemus
GTCCTTTCTTAATAAAACTGGTTTATTCTTTCTGAATACAACTTTGCAATACACTTAATTTCAACAGTCGCGCTATAACAAACGCTATGATTCACAACGAACGTCACACGTGCTCAACTCAACAATATTCTCTCTCTGTCTCTAGTTCTATAACTCATTACCTTACGTTCTTTCTTGGCCGGTCTTATATATACAAGACTACCCCAATCTAGTAGTCTACCGACATTTCATGAAGGTTCGAGAAGGAAGTGGCGTGATACTAGTCACGTGACCTCGAAGTCGTAACACTGTCCTTTCCTTAGTATTGTTC
>NW_013873089.1:0-549 GCF_000517525.1 Limulus polyphemus
CTATCATTCTGTCTGAAGAAGACACTATATGTAGTATTGTTCTACTACTCTGTCTGAAGAAGACACTATATGTAAAATTATTCTACTATTCTGTCTGAAGAAGACACTATATGTAGTATTATTCTAGTATTCTGTCTGAAGAAGACACTATATGTAGTATTATTCTAGTATTCTGTCTGAAGAAGACACTATATGTAGTATTGTTCTAGTATTCTCTCTGAAGAAGGCACTATATGTAGTATTGTTCTATTATTCTCTCTGAAGAAGACACTATATGTAGTACTGTTCTATTATTCTGTCTGAAGAAGCTAATAGAACAATACTACATATAGTGTCTTCTTCAGAGAGAATAATAGAACAATACTACATATAGTATATAGTGTCTTCTTCAGAGAGAATTAATAATAGAACAATACTACATATAGTGTCTTCTTCAGACAGAATAATAGAACAGTACTACATATAGTGTCTTCTTCAGAGAGAATAATAGAACAATACTACATATAGTAGCTTCTTCAGACAGAATAATAGAACAATACTACCTCTCTG
>NW_013873090.1:0-310 GCF_000517525.1 Limulus polyphemus
CTTTCCTGTCACATAGACACTGTGTGTGCTTGGCATTTTACACCTAGCTGTTGGGACTTTCACGATGGGGTTGGTGGGCATCGCTCAACACCAATCACTACTGGTCTCCTTGAGGCCGACTTGTTGGTAATATTCTTCCTACACTGGCTCCTCATATGTCCGTGTTTTCCACAGTTCCAACAACCTTTCTGGATAACAGCCTTTCCTGCTGTGGCATCTCCCATGTGTTGAAGTTTCCAGCATTGAGCTCTCTTGTGCCCAGGTTTGTTACAGTGCCAGCAAAGTCCCTCAGACCTCTCTGAAAGCTGAC
>NW_013873091.1:0-309 GCF_000517525.1 Limulus polyphemus
ATTTCCTAATTTTTGATGGTGGTTACAAGATGGGTCAAATCTATTGAACCTGTACAGAGACTAATTACTGAAAATAACAGATAAGATATATAAAGTTTTTTCTTAAGAAACTTTTGATAACTATCTGGACATTATAAAGATTTGTATGTGAAATTTCAAAATTTTCTGATGAATAAAAGTATTTTTGCTTTTAAAATGAATATTACTTTGCATGATAGATAGGCAACATGTGAAAAGAAAAAAGACATGAGAAAAACATTGCTTTACAAACCTTAAGACTTAATAAAAAAAATTGATATTTGGCACATG
>NW_013873092.1:0-310 GCF_000517525.1 Limulus polyphemus
CTTGAAGCTAGCTTTCTTACAGATAAAGTAATAGATAAATAATAAATATTACAGTTGGAACCTCATTGTATTTAGAACTTGGTTATAAATACAACCTTCCTATATCTATTGAAACACAGCATTAAAAAACAAGCAAACAAGTAAAGAAAAAATCATTTTCAAAGAAGAAAATATATGTAGGGGTGAGTAATATCAATCCTTCCAAAAACAATGCAAACAAGGTAGTAGGGATGGCATTTGAATCATCCCTACATAATAGCATCGGCAATAATTAACATATAGCAAAATATATGACTGTTCAATCACAACT
>NW_013873093.1:0-310 GCF_000517525.1 Limulus polyphemus
AATGGAGGGTTGAGTAGATTATATTAAAACATTATTTGAATATATAAATCACCATGTCATGTGCCAATATAAAGTTGTGATAGAATGTCATGTATCAGAATTTCATTTTCATGCTGTTTAATATTTCATAGATTGTGTGATGCCACTGAAAATTGATCAATTTTGTGAAGGGGTATGCAACAGCTCTTTCTGATGCTAAATATTCATGTAACCAGATAATAAAAATTATTTACATTGGGATTTAGAATTTTGAAGATGGAGATATGTTCTTCTTAAAAGCATTGGAAAAGTATAGAATATAGATCAACTA
>NW_013873094.1:0-310 GCF_000517525.1 Limulus polyphemus
GTATACTTCTATAGATAATCAGGTATTTTGTACACTTCTGTAAATAATCAGGTATTTTTGTATACTTCTATAGATAATCAGGTATTTTTGTACACTTCTGTAAATAATGAGGTATTTTTGTACACTTCTGTAAATAATCAGGTATTTTTGTACACTTCTGTAAATAATCAGGTATTTTAGTACACTTCTATAGATAATGAGATATTTTTGTACACTTCAGTAAATAATCAGGTATTTTAGTACACTTCTATAGATAATGAGGTATTTTTATACACTTCTGTAAATAATCAGGTATTTTTGTACACTTCTG
>NW_013873095.1:0-310 GCF_000517525.1 Limulus polyphemus
ATCAACACTTTACTACTCAACCGTCTTCACGTTTTTCGAAAAAGAGCTACAAACAAAATGAACATAAATTCTTACTGCTAGCCAGCTTTATACTTTAGGATTATCCAATGGTTACAAAGAATACATCCGCTAAAATTCTAAAGGTCAAAAAGGTTGAAGTATGTGATCGAGTTTCTGTCAGCAGAGTTCAAACAAATGATTGGCCAAAGGGTGGATAAGAGAAGAAAGGAAACTGGTCACCACGACGTCTTCAGCGTGTACGTGCTTCAAGAAGTGATGTAACAACCAAGCCCTTAAAACCAGTGGACAA
>NW_013873096.1:0-307 GCF_000517525.1 Limulus polyphemus
CAGTTTGTTTGTTTGTAGTTAAGCACAAAGCTAAACAATGGGCTCTCTGTGCTCTGCCCACCACTGGTATAGAAACCCGGTTTCAAGCAGTGTAAGTCCGCAAACATACCGCTGTGACACTGGGAAGGGGGGGGGGGGGTACGGATTAACATTGTGACGCTGGGGAACCCAGCAAGTAAATCTCCAATGATTTGTGACCCACCAAAACAAGAAGTTTTTTAGGTATGACTTGGTGTCGTTCACCAAAGATTCAAAGTATTTATAGTGTGTAATTTTAAGTGTAGTCTTACAGCTATCTCCTGTATCC
>NW_013873097.1:0-312 GCF_000517525.1 Limulus polyphemus
AAGGAGTAAAAAAGACCGTTATGAAAGTCGAAAAATTCTAGTGTAAGAAGGACTAAAAATGCCGTTATAAAAGCCGAAAAAATCTAGTGTAAGAAGGACTAAAAAGACCAATATCAAAGTCGAAAAAATCTCGTGTAAGAAGGAATAATAAACCCGTTATCAAAGTCGACAAAATCTCGTGTAAGAAGGACTAAAGAGACCGTTATTAATGTCGAAAAAAAATAGTGTAAGAAAGACTAAAATGACCGTTATCAAAGTAGAAAAAATCTAGAGTAAGAAGGACTAAAAAGGCCCGTTATCAAAGTCGAAAAA
>NW_013873098.1:0-308 GCF_000517525.1 Limulus polyphemus
GTGAACAATCGACCTTAAGCTACAAACATTGTGAACAATTCATCTTAAACTGTAAACTTTGTGAACAATTAACCTTAAACTACAAACCTTGTGAACAATCCACCTTAAACTACAAACCTAGTGAACAATACACCTTCAACTACAAACCTAGTGAACAATACACATTAAACTACAAACCTACTGAACAAACCACATTAAATTACAAACCTTGTGAACAATCGACCTTAAACTACAAACATTGTGAACAATTCACCTTAAACTACAAACTTGTGAACAATCCACCTTAAATTAAAAACCTTTTGAACAAA
>NW_013873099.1:0-399 GCF_000517525.1 Limulus polyphemus
CTTACTGACAGTACACATTATACGTTGAATTATTGTGTCTTCTTATTGACAGTACACAGTATCGTTAAATCTTGTGTCTTCTTATTGACAGTACACAGTATCGTTAAATATTGTGCCTTCTTATTGACAGTACACAGTATCGTTAAATCTTGTGTCTTCTTATTGACAGTACACAGTATCGTTAAATCTTGTGTCTTCTTATTGACAGTACACAGTATCGTAAAATCTTGTGTCTTCTTATTGACAGGACACATTATTGTTAAATCTTGTGTTTTCTTACTGACAGTACACATTATCGTTGAATATTGTGCTGTCAATAAGAAGACACAAGATTTAACGATACTGTGTACTGTCAATAAGAAGATTACACTGTATCGTTAAATCTTGGGCCGTCTTATT
>NW_013873100.1:0-310 GCF_000517525.1 Limulus polyphemus
TTATAAATTCTGTAACTATAGCTACACCTAAGTGTTCATGCAGTAGTTGTACCAATAAGGATAAAGATGAATATGGTGGTTATAAATTCTGTAACTAGAGTTAAACCTAGGTGTTCGTGGAGTTATTGTATCTAATAACGCTAAAGATGAGTATGGTGGTTACAAATTCGGTAACTAGAGTTACACATAGGTGTTCGTGGAGTTGATATACCAAATAACGCTAAAGATTAGTATGGGGTTATAAGTTTGGTAACTAGAGTTACACCTAGGTATACGTGGAGTAGTTGTAAAAAGTAAGGCTAAAGATGAA
>NW_013873101.1:0-310 GCF_000517525.1 Limulus polyphemus
ATACTGGTGTCTTATGAAATAACCGACTTCCATTGTTGAGTCGTGAGGCTTATTGGGTATTGTTAACTGACTTATATAATGCTGTCACGTTTGAAGTAGCTTTTATACTGGTGTCTTACGAAATAACCGACTTCCATTGTTGAGTCGTGAGGCTTATTGGGTATTGTTAACTGACTTATATAATGCTGTCAAGTTTGAGGTAGCTTTTATACTGGTGTCTTATGAAATAACCGACTTCCATTGTTGAGTCGTGAGGCTTATTGTGTATTGTTAACTGACTTATATAATGCTGTCACGTTTGAAGTAGCTT
>NW_013873102.1:0-309 GCF_000517525.1 Limulus polyphemus
CAAATAACAAACACTGTTCATCTCACCATTAACAATACCGAACATTGTTACTATTTTATGAGAAACATTTTTCATCTAACCATTAGCCAATAGCAAACATTATTAATCTAACCATTAGCCAATACCAAACATTGTTCATCTCACCATTACCTAATACCGAACATTGTTACTATTTTATGAGAAACATTATTCATCTAACGTTTACCTAATAGCAAACATTATTAATCTAACCATTAGCCAATACCAAACATTGTTCATCTAACCATTAGGCAATACCAAATACTGTTCATCTAACCATTAGCCAATACC
>NW_013873103.1:0-310 GCF_000517525.1 Limulus polyphemus
GTAACTACTTCTATATAAATATAATAGTACTGTCTGTTTTATGTCCATGTAACTACTTCTATATAAATATAATAGTACTGTCAGTTGTATGTCCATGTAACTACTATATAAATATAATAGTACTGTCTGTTGTATGTCCATGTAACTACTTCTATAGAAATATAATAGTAGTGTGTGTTGTATGTCCATGTAACTACTTCTATATAAATATAATAATACTCTCTGTTGTATGTCCATGTAACTACTTCTATATAAATATAATAGTAATGTCTGTTGTATGTCCATGTAACTACTTCTATATAAATATAAC
>NW_013873104.1:0-310 GCF_000517525.1 Limulus polyphemus
AACAACAGTACATTACACTGCAGTTTACCTTTTGTCCTGAAACCAGCTCAAGAATTATCCACACTTGGACTAAACTAGCCATTAAACACAATATTCCTGTCAACGTCAAATTCTCACAAAAAGCTGGCCCTAAATTAAAATCGTTACTAAACAAAAATTATTTAGAATCACACAATACCAACTTCATTTACAAAATAACATGCAGTAACTGCCCAGAATTCTACATCGGAGAAACAGGAAGAAAATTGGAAACCAGATTGACAGAACACAATAAAAAACCATGTTTTCACCATTGCAACTCAAAAACCAT
>NW_013873105.1:0-310 GCF_000517525.1 Limulus polyphemus
GGTAAAAGAACTTTTGGCAAATTATACAAACGTCTTTTCAAAAGGAGATCATGACCTCGGATGCACAAACCTGGTAAAGCACAGAATAAACACAGACAATCACCGTCCAATAAAGATCCCTCCAAGGAGAATAGCTCCAGCAAAGCGACAAGAGATAGAGAATGTCATGGATGGTCTAATTAAGGAAGGGATAGTTGAAAATCAGATAGTCCCTAGTCAGCTCCCGTTGTGTTAGTCCAGAAGAAGGATGGGACCCAACGTTGCTGTGTGGACTTCAGGGCTCTTAATAGCATAAACCGAAAAAGATTCA
>NW_013873106.1:0-310 GCF_000517525.1 Limulus polyphemus
AGTACATAAATTAACACTCTTCAATATAGAGTTTCAATAATTCGCGAGTACATAAATTAACACTATTCAATATAGAGTTTCAATAATTCGCGAGTACACAAATTAACACTCTTCAATATAGAGTTTCAATAATTCGCGAGTACATAAATTAACACTATTCAATATAGAGTTGCAATAATTCGCGAGTACATAAATTAACACTCTTCAATATAGAGTTTCAATAATTCGCGAGTACATAAATTAACACTATTCAATATAGAGTTGCAATAATTCGCGAGTACATAAATTAACACTATTCAATATAGAGTTG
>NW_013873107.1:0-310 GCF_000517525.1 Limulus polyphemus
CCTTGTTGTCTGCTTCTACACATGATGTAGACTTCCTTGTTGTCTGCTTCTACACATGATGTAGACTTCCTTGTTGTCTGTTCCTACACATGATGTAGACTTCTTTGTTGTCTGCTTCTACACATGATGTAGACTTCCTTGTTGTCTATTCCTACACATGATGTAAACTTCCTTGTTGTCTGCTTCTACACATGATGTAGACTTCCTTGTTGTCTATTCCTACACATGATGTAGACTTCCTTGTTGTCTGTTCCTACACATGATGTAAACTTCCTTGTTGTCTGTTCCTACACATGATGTAAACTTCCTT
>NW_013873108.1:0-340 GCF_000517525.1 Limulus polyphemus
ATACTCAACGTTATTTTATTTGGTACAACAACTCCACGAACACCTAAGTGTGACTCTAGTTACCGAATTTATAACCACCATAATCATCTTCAGCTTTACTTGGTACAACTACTACATGAACACCTAGGTGTAACTCTAGTTACCGAATTTGTAACCAACATATTCATCTTTAGCCTTACTTGGTACAACTACTCCATGAAAACATAGGTGTAACTCTAGTCATAGAATTTGTAATCACCATGCTCATCATTAGCCTTACTTGGTAAAACTACTTCATGAACACTTAGGTTTATATCTAGTTACCGAATTAATACCACCATACTCATCTTTAGCGTTATTT
>NW_013873109.1:0-216 GCF_000517525.1 Limulus polyphemus
TCTAATGTATAACTCCAGAATTATGGTCTTTTATCGTGGGTAAATACCACAAAAACTGACGGTTTGTGGGACTATGAAAGGTAAAATTTTCATCATTAGATACAGCCGACTAGTTTCGGTAACAGTTATCCTCGAATACGTTCGCGTGAAAATCAACGAAATATCAATGATGATGTTTTCTGGAATAGGAAGAAAGTCAAACTCTTCACTGTTTTT
>NW_013873110.1:0-310 GCF_000517525.1 Limulus polyphemus
GAACGACAGTTTCATAGCGCCAGTTTTAACAGTCTGATCATATAGAAATTCATAGGTGTTGCGTTCGGCGACTTAACCGGCATGTGTTTGTGTGTAAATAGCACAAATACCCGTTTTGTTTTCCAGCTGCTTGATATAAGCGACGATTTAGTAGATATGTCGTGAAAGTAGCTTATGAGCACGTGACTTTTGTTGCTTTACCAGAAGGAACTCCTTCTTGATTATATTACCTATTGTTACTTGTTACAAAACGCCGCACTTTTTTTTTACCACAACTGGGATACGACTTGTTACAGATCTCTTTCTGGAT
>NW_013873111.1:0-309 GCF_000517525.1 Limulus polyphemus
TATTCAGAAAGAATAAACCAGTTTTATTTAAGGAAGGACTTGTGTCGCTAAAGTTTCGTCGGAACGAAATTTACGGAAAATTAACTAACGAACGGAGGCGTAACAGTAACGTCTACAAAATATTTACATGTGAACTATTACACAAAACTGTTTACCGGATATAGAAGGTAAGGCGATAAGTTATGTGCCTTGAAAATTGTCAGACATTAAAAAATATGACCGTTGTATGCACATTGTTTTACTTATTTGCAGCTTACTTTCCTCGTTAAAATCATAAATAATATTCAACGTTAAACTGGTACAATTAAA
>NW_013873112.1:0-310 GCF_000517525.1 Limulus polyphemus
TTACAGTTATTGTTTTTTTTCTATTCTAGGGTCCCTAGTGATTTATTCTGGATCCCACTCAGTGGCGAGTGTTGCCCAGTCGGGTATGCCTGTATTTAAATTCCAAACTAGCAATCTTTATATCAGTTCCTGGTTGCAATGAGCTCTGTTGAGATGAGATGTTCCATAAGATTATCTGGACGCAATTCTGGATGGTGATATAATATTACAATATTTCTAATGTAGTGCTAGTCATGAACTATCATAAGTAAAGCTAAAGGGGATTTTGCCAGTCCCTGCTGATCTTAGAGCTGAATCAGTCGAGATCAGT
>NW_013873113.1:0-310 GCF_000517525.1 Limulus polyphemus
CAATTTAAACACAGATCACGTACACATGAAAGTCTCCACAGATTCAGTCTCATTTGAGGATATACAAAAAAGTATCCACACTTATAAGGATGTAGTATATCGACGAAGTGGCTAGACTACTGAAGAATACATGACGAAATTATCAGCCGTATGACATCTCGATCCTAATGCTTAACCATTCAATGCCAATACGATCCATCGTTTAAATAAAGGAGCATCGTGCTAGGCATCTGATTCCAATCGGAAGGCTTCTCTTCCAGTATCAGTCAAATCATAGCCTAATTGGTACCACTATGTTACACGTGCTATC
>NW_013873114.1:0-310 GCF_000517525.1 Limulus polyphemus
GGAGTATGGGGTTACACATTCGGTAACTAGAGTTACACCTAGGTGTTCATGGAGTAGTTGTACCAAGTAAGGCTATAGATGAGTTTGGTGGTTATAAATTCGGTAACTAGAGTTATATCTACGTGTTCGTGGAGTTGTTGTACCAAATAACGCTAAAGATGAGTATGAGGTTACACATTCGGTAACTAGAGTTACACCTACGTGTTCGTGGTGTTGTTGTACCAAATAACGCTAAAGAGGAGTATGGGGTTACACATTCGGTAACTAGAGTGAAACCTAAGTGTTCATGGAGTATTTGTACCAAGTAAAG
>NW_013873115.1:0-310 GCF_000517525.1 Limulus polyphemus
TGATGCTAAAGAAGTGTTCTATTAGGCTTGCCTTATTATGCTAAAGAAGTGTTCTATTAGGCTTGCCTTATTATGCTAAAGAAGTGTTCTATTAGGCTTGCCTTATGATGCTAAAGAAATGTTCTATTAGGCTTGCCTTATGATGCTAAAGAATGTTCTATTAGGCTTGCCTTATAATGCTAAAGAAGTGTTTTATTAGGCTTGTCTTATGATGCTAAAGAAGTGTTCTATTAGGCTTGCCTTATGATGCTAAAGAAGTGCTTTATTAGGCTTGTCTTATGATGCTAAAGAAGTGTTCTGTTAGGCTTGT
>NW_013873116.1:0-310 GCF_000517525.1 Limulus polyphemus
ACTGCCATTACTATATTTCAAATAATATTCAGAGTGTTATACCAACTGAATGATTTTTACAGAGGTGTTAGGTATTGAGATTAATAGTTTAGTATCTTTATGTAGATTTAAACACAAACTGTTCTCCACATTAAAATACTTTTATTTGTGAACTTTTGTTTAATAATTGTAATACCAGATATCAGTCATTGTTATAATTGTTGCCTAGATACCTACTTTAAAGCAGTTTTCCACAGTTAAACAAATTTTCAATGCTCAGTACACTGTTACCCAATGAAGTTTCCTGTAAGAGGGCTGAAAGCTCGTAAGT
>NW_013873117.1:0-310 GCF_000517525.1 Limulus polyphemus
CTATTCGTTTTAAGGGAGTTATTGGAGGGTTTGCGTTTTGTACCGGTACTTCGTCCTATTTACACGAATCTTCTTCAAATTTCATATGAATGTTCGTGGAAACCTTGAGCATTTACATACAAAATTCTAACTTTCTAGTATTACTTTTACAATTTTTGAGGTCGTTTTATGTCACTCTTTTATTGGCTTTTCTGAATGCGTATGTGTACTGAAGTGAAGCTTTTGGTTACTGATTGTTTCTCGATTTGTTGTTACCAGAGGGTCCTAAATTGATGATTCTTCACCAAATTTGGTATGTAGGAACACTATA
>NW_013873118.1:0-559 GCF_000517525.1 Limulus polyphemus
AGATGTGGCAAATTTGATTGTACGTGACAGTTGCTAAGGATGTAATGATAAATACAGAAGAACCTTTTCGAAAGTTATATGATAAACAAATGTAAATTTAATGAAAAAAGGCAACATCATTTAAACTTGCTTCCACTAGTGGTTTGAATGTAAATTAGTTTGTTGTTATTCCATAGATACAGTGTATACCATCCAGTATGCTGTTACTATGTTAAGTATGTTGAAGTAAAAATCAGGAATAACCATACATTACTCATAGCTAAACTTAATTTTTAAATATGTTTCTTTGTAAATTTCATTCAGTAAGAGTAATGTAAGGGTTTTTACACATCTTTAATTGTTAATTAGAAAGCATTGTTCACCAAATGTTAAGAGAGGACAGTTTGACACACAACTTAGCTACATAACAAATGTCAAGAAGGGAGAGGCTGTCTTGTACATTATTAGCAAACTAGGAATACATCTACACTGTGTAACAAGTGTTGATTAAGGAAGGACTATATGGTACGTTATTAGTAAACTAGGAATACATCTATACTGTGTAACAAGTGTTGATTAA
>NW_013873119.1:0-310 GCF_000517525.1 Limulus polyphemus
ATATCGTTGTAAGTGTTTCATCAGAAGTTTCTATTTACCGTGTATATATATATCGTGTGATTGTTTAATCAGAAGTATTTATTTACCATATATATATATTTATCGTTGTAAATGTTTAATCAGAAGTTTTTATTTAACATATATATATATACATATATATATGTATGTATCGTTGTAAATGTTTAATCAGAAGTTTTTATTTACCATACATTTATATATAGCGATGTGATTTTTTAACAGAAGTATTTATTTACCATATATATATCGATGTGAATGTTTAATCAGAAGTTTTATTTACCATGTTTATGTA
>NW_013873120.1:0-310 GCF_000517525.1 Limulus polyphemus
ACAACAGGGAATTTCTCAACAACCACAGATACAACAGGGAATTTCTCAACAACCACAGATGCAGCAGGGATTCCTTCAACAGCCACAGGTGCAACAGATGCTATCACAACAACCACAGGTGCAACAGATGCTATCACAACAACCACAGGTGCAACAAGGGCTATCACAACAACCACAGGTGCAACAGGGGCTATCACAACAACAAAAGGTGCAACAGGGACTATCACAACAACAAAAGGTGCAACAGGGACTATCTCAACAACCACTAGTCCAACAGGGACTTCCTCAACAGCCAAAGATGCAACAGGGA
>NW_013873121.1:0-473 GCF_000517525.1 Limulus polyphemus
AAACATTAACACATTTTTAAGTAGACCAGAAACGAACTGAAGTTACCTACACTACAGAAACCAACACATTTTAAATGGATCAGACACGAACTGAAGTTACCTACACTACAGAAACCAACACATTTTAAATGGATCAGACACGAACTGAAGTTACCTACACCACAGAAACCAAGACATTTTTAAGTAGACCAGAAACGAACTGAAGTTACCTACACTACAAACATTAACATATTTTTAAATAGACCAGAAACGAACTGAAGTTACCTACACTACTGAAACCAAGACATTTTTAAGTAGACCAGAAATGAACTGAAGTTACTTGCACTACACACACCAACACATTTTAAGTAGATCAGAAACGAACTGAAGTGACCTACACTACAGAAACCAACACATTTTAAATGGATCAGACACGAACTGAAGTTACCTACACCACAGAAACCAAGACATTTTTAAGTAGACCAGAAACGAAC
>NW_013873122.1:0-310 GCF_000517525.1 Limulus polyphemus
GAACAGTTTCCAGAGAGATGTAAGAGCTATTACAATATAAATTAAAGACAAGAACTGTTTCCTGAGAGATGTAAGAGCTATTAAAATATAAATTAGACAATATCTGTTTTCAGAGATGTAAGAGCTATTGAAATATAAGTAAAAGCGATAACAGTGTCGCAAGATATAAGAACTATTACAATATAAATTAAAGACGGTAACAGTCCCGAGAGATGTAAGAGCTACTACAATATAAATTAAATACAAAAACAGTCCCAAGAGACGGAAGAGCTACTACAATATAAATTAAAGACAAGAACAGTCCCCAGAG
>NW_013873123.1:0-310 GCF_000517525.1 Limulus polyphemus
AGATTGAAAATTATTTGTATAGGAAAGAAGACTTACAAGTAATAAAAACATTTTGTAAATGTAAAATGATGTAAGGATGGCAGTACCAAAAACAAAAATGTAAACAACAATATAGGAATGATACAGCTATACATAAATCATCCAGACACGAATTTCAATATTAAAATTTAATGTTGCACTGTAAAATGCACGAGTACAAAATTGTTACGAGGTCAGTCAATTCGACCGACCGAGGCTGTCACTGATCATTTGTAAAATAATAAATGCATGAGATACGATATTTCACCATGTAAGACTTTTTAAATATAAC
>NW_013873124.1:0-310 GCF_000517525.1 Limulus polyphemus
ATTTATTATTTGAAAATAATACTTCGAGTCATAGCCTGTAGTTTTCTGTATATTGGGTAGCTAGAGAGCAACGGCAATAACATTTTATTTATCATTTGTATAAAGTTATAATTATCAGTTGTGTTATTAAATAAATATTTTCATGGCCAGGTGGATAAGGCGCTCGACTCACAATCTGAGGGTCGCGGGTTCGAATCCGCATCCCACCAAACATGTTCGCCCTTTCAGCCGTGGGGGCGTTATAATGTGACGGTCAATCCCACTATTCGTTGGTAAAAGAGTAGCCCAAGAGTTGGCGGTGGGTGATGAC
>NW_013873125.1:0-310 GCF_000517525.1 Limulus polyphemus
TGTAGTTTTAAAACTGTTAAGGATTAAACTTTGAGAGGCAAACCAGGACCTATGAGATGTTGTGATGTACAATTCTGTTTTCTTACTGAAATAAATTCCAAGGTAAAGTTCATCTTTGGTTGTCGTACTCCCCAGATTATCTGTGGTTGATTTATATTGTTACGTCTCCGTTTGTTAAATGACTTTTCCGCAACTTCGTTCCAACGAAACTTTAACGACACAAGTCTTTACTTAATAAAACTGGTTTATTCTTTCCGAATATAACTCTGCGATACACTTAATCTCAATACTCGCGCTAAAACAACACTGT
>NW_013873126.1:0-310 GCF_000517525.1 Limulus polyphemus
TAGTGGTACCAGGGAATGAAACAGCAGGAAAGGAAGCCAACAGAAAGAAGCCTTGAAGGCATTGAAGCACCCCATGTCACATCCCAGACATGAGTGTCAGCAATAGGGGTGATCTAGTACGAAAGAAGTCACAGGAATTCCATGGTAAGGCACTGTGGGAAGCATATAGTGCACAATTTGAGCTCCTGGCAGAAATGAATGGATGGACAGAGAAGCAGAAAACAGTATATCTGGCAACAAGCCTGAAGAGTCAACCACTGGAAATACTTGGAAATACAGTTGTAAGCAAATGACAGGCACAACTATAGAG
>NW_013873127.1:0-310 GCF_000517525.1 Limulus polyphemus
AATGAAACTATTTTATCATGTAGATAGTGAGAACTTGCGTTTGTTCTTGTAACAACATGAATAATGAAACTGTTTTATCATGTAGATAGTGAGAACTTGCGTTTGTTCTTGTAACAACATGAATAATGAAACTGTTTTATCGTGTAGTTAGTGAGAAGTTGCGTTTGTTCTTGTAACAACATGAACAATGAAACTATTTTATCATGTAGATAGTGAGAACTTCCCTTTCCTCTTGTAACAACATGAACAATGAAACTATTTTATCATGTAGATAGTGAGAACTTGCGTTTCCTCTTGTAACAGCATGAAT
>NW_013873128.1:0-311 GCF_000517525.1 Limulus polyphemus
TGTAATAAATAACCAGTTATGTACAACAGTTTAAACTAATACCCAGTCTCTTGCACAACATTAACCATGTAATAACCAGCTATGAACAACAGTTTCAACCAATATCCAGTTCTCGTCCACAACACTAACCATGTAATACCCAGCTATGCAAAACAGTTTCAACTAATACCCAGTTCTCTTCCACAACACTAACCATGTAATAACCAGCTATCTACAACAGTTTCTACTAAAACCCAGTTCTCTTCCACAACACTAATCATGTAATAAATAACCAGTTATGTACAGCAGTTTCAACTAATACCCAGTCTCTG
>NW_013873129.1:0-310 GCF_000517525.1 Limulus polyphemus
TTTGATTGGTAAATTTGTAATATATAGGTTAATATTCTATTTAACATATATTATTGTTTGATTGGTAAATTTGTAATATATAGGTTAATATTCTATTTAACTTATATTATTGTTTTATTGGTAAATTTGTAATATATAGGTTAATATTCTATTTAACTTATATTATTGTTTGATTGGTAAATTTGTAATATATAGGTTAATATTCTATTTAACTTATATTATTGTTTGATTAGTAGATTTGTAATATATAAGGTTAATATTCTATTTAACTTATATTATTGTTTGATTGGTAAATTTGTAATATATAAGG
>NW_013873130.1:0-310 GCF_000517525.1 Limulus polyphemus
ACAGATATTGTTGTATAATGTTGTAACATATATAGACAGATATCGTTGTATAATGTTCTAACATATGGACAGATATCGTTGTATAATGTTCTAACATATATAGACAGATATTGTTGTATAATGTTCTAACATATATAGACAGATACTGTTGTATAATGTTGTAACATATATAGACAGATATTGTTGTATAATGTTCTAACATATATAGACAGGTATTGTTGTATAATGTTCTAACATGTATAGACAGGTATTGTTGTATAATGTTCTAATATATAGACATATATTGTTGTATAAGGTTCTAACATATATA
>NW_013873131.1:0-311 GCF_000517525.1 Limulus polyphemus
AAATGTGGTCGGCGGGGTAAACCAAAAGTGGTGCATGCCAACAGGCTTTGGCGTTATCACGGTCCAGGACATTTCAGTTGGGACGAAGTGGAAAACAGAACAAATGACGCTGCTGAAGACGTGCCACCTGAAGAAACCACCATCGAAGAAGAAACTCTACTCAGTTTTGAGAAGGGAAACGGTGAAGTTACTACCACTGATGTGACTGTTACCGATGATTGGACATTTACTGATGAAGCAGATGAACCCCACATGAAGCAGAAGCCAATGAGACGGAGACCAGTACGGAAGAAGATACGTCCCGTAAAATT
>NW_013873132.1:0-323 GCF_000517525.1 Limulus polyphemus
GAATTTATTACCATCATACTCATCGTTAGCGTTATTTGGTACAACAACTCCACGAACACCTAGGTGTAACTTTACTTACCGAATTTGTAACCACCATACTCATCTGTAGCGTTATTTGGCACAACTACTCCATGAACACCTAGATGTAACTATAGTTACCGAATTTATTACCATCATACTCATCTTTAGCTTTACTTGGCACAACTACTACATGAACACATAAGTATAACTCTAGTTACAGAATTTATAACCACCATACTCATCTTTAGCTTTACTTGGCACAACTACTACATGAACACATAAGTATAACTCTAGTTACAGAA
>NW_013873133.1:0-311 GCF_000517525.1 Limulus polyphemus
AAGCTACTGTGTATTCAAGTTACTATTATTTTAGGGACTGATTTACTTTAATAACGTTTTAAGCTACTGTGCATTCAAGTTACTATTATTTTAGGGATTGTTTTACATTACTAATGTTTCAAGCAACTGTACATTCAAGTTACTATTATTTTAGGGACTGATTTACTTTGATAACGTTTTAAGCAACTGTGTATTCAAATTACTATTATTTTAGGGACTGTTTTACATTACTAATGTTTGAAACAACTGTACATTCAAGTTACTATTATTTTAGGGACTGTTTTACATTACTAATGTTTCAAGCAACTGTA
>NW_013873134.1:0-466 GCF_000517525.1 Limulus polyphemus
CTAACTATTCACTTTCGTTTATTCTACTTGCTGGTGAATTATTCTAAAAGCATGGCTGAAACTCCTTCAGACAACCTCTAACTATTCACTTTCGTTTATTCTACTTGCTGGTGAATTATTCTAAAAGCATGGCTCAAACTCCTCCAGACAACCTCTAACTAATCACTTTCGTTTATTCTACTTGCTGGTGAATTATTCTAAAAGCATGGCTCAAACTCCTCCAGACAACCTCTAACTATTCACTTTCGTTTATTCTACTTGCTGGTGAATTATTCTAAAAGCATGGCTCAAACTCCTCCAGACAACCTCTAACTATTCACTTTCGTTTATTCTACTTGCTAGTGAATTATCTAAAAGCATGGCTCAAACTCCTCCAGACAACCTCTAACTATTCACTTTCGTTTATTCTACTTGCTGGTGAATTATTCTAAAAGCATGGCTGAAACTCCTTCAGACAACCTCTAAC
>NW_013873135.1:0-309 GCF_000517525.1 Limulus polyphemus
TATAATATTTGATAATTATTTCTATAAGGCTGGAAAATTACGTTTTGTTGCAAAATATCACTTTTACTAACCTTTTTTATAAAACTAGAGATTTCATATCAAAATATCATGAATAACAGTTACATTTTAAGATGTGAATTATACGTTGTTGCATGTTAGGGTGTGAATTATACCTTGTTGCATGTTAGGGTGTGAATTATACGTTGTTGCATGTTAAGGTGTGAATTATACCTTGTTGCAAGTTAAGGTGTGAATTATACGTTGTTGCAAGTTAAGGTGTGAATTACACGTTGTTGCATGTTAAGGTGT